>NC_034594.1:114348900-114350321 GCF_900095145.1 Mus pahari | reverse complement strand
ATCTGGGTTCTTTCCAGCTTCTGACTATTATAAATAAGGCTGCTATGAACATAGTGGAGCATGTGTTCTTATTACCAGTTGGAACATCTTCTAGTATATGCCCTGGAGGGGTACTGCTGGATCCTCCAATATAACCAATTTTCTGAGGAACTAGCAGACTGATTTCGAGAGTGGTTGTACAAGCTTGCAATCCCACCAACAATGGTGGAGTCTTCTTCTTTCTCCACATCCTCGCCAGCATCTGCTGTCACCTGAATTTTTGATCTTAGCCATTCTGACTGGTGTGAGGTGGAATCTCAGTGTTGTTTTGATTTTCATTTCCCTGATGATTAAGGATGTTGAACATTTTTTGAGGTGCTTCTCAGCCATTTGGTATTCCCCAGTTGAGAATTCTTTGTTTAGCTCTGTGCCCCATTTTTTAATGGGGTTATTTGGTTTTCTGGAGTCTGTCTTCTTGAGTTCTTTATATATATTGGATATGAGTCTGATTTAGGATTGGTAAAAATCCTTTCCCAATCCGTTAATGGCCTTTTTGTCTTATTGACAGTGTCTTTTGCCTTACAGAAGCTTTGCAATTTTAAGAAGCCCCATTTGTCATTTCTTGAACTTACAGCACAAGCCATTGCTGTTCTATTCAGGAATTTTTCCACTGTGCCCATATCTTTGAGGCTCTTCCCCATTTTCTCCTCTATAAGTTTCAGTATCTCTGGTTTTATGTGGAGTTCTTTTATCCACTTAGACTTGATCTTAGTACAAGGAGATAAGAATGGATCAATTCACATTCTTCTACACGATAACCGTCAGTTGTGCCAGCACCATTTGTTGAAAATGCTGTCTTTTTTCCACTGAATGGTTTTAGTTCCCTTGTCAAAGTTATCATAGGTGTGTGTGTTCATTTCTGGGTCTTCAATTCTATTCCATTGGTCCACCTGTCTGTCCCTATACCAGTCCCATGCAGTTTTTATCACAATTGCTCTGTAGTACAGTTTTAGGTCAGGCATCATGAATCCCCCAGAGATTCTTTTATCATTGAGAAGAGTTTTTGCTATCCTAGGATTTTGTTAATTGAGATTAATTTGCAAATTGCCCTTTCTAACTCAGTGAAGAATTGAGTTGGAATATTGATGGGGATTGCACTGAATCTGTAGATTGCTTTCAGCAAGATAGCCATTTTCACAATATTGATCCTGCCAATCCATGAGCATGGGAGATCTTTCCATCTTCTGAGATCTTTGATTTCTTTCTTCAGAGACTTGAAGTTCTTATCATACAGATCTTTCACGTCCTTAGTTGTTGTCACACCAAGGTATTTTTACACCTTCTTCTCAGCACCTCATGGTACCTTGTCCAAAATTGACCATATAATTCATCTCAAAACCAGCCTCAACAGATTCAAAAACATTGAAATTGTCCCATGCATC
>NC_034594.1:114329211-114347695 GCF_900095145.1 Mus pahari | reverse complement strand
GTTCTATCAGACCTTCAAAGAAGACCTAATTCCAGTTCTTCTCAAACTATTCCACAAAATTGAAACAGAAGGTATTCTACCCAATTCATTCTATGAAGCCACAATTATTCAATGTAAAGCTTCTTAATTGTGATAAATAAAACCAATGTGGAAGCCACTTGATTTACCAGTCTTTTATTTTCATTCTTGGCCAGTTATGAGAACAAAACTCCAAAAAGACCATACCATTCCTGAGATGAACCATGAAGCAGGGCACTGAAATTGTTGCTCATCCAACACAGTTTTTGTGTCAATACTGCTTATGTATTTGACTATCAATATTTAATCACAGATTCACGTTGTGTAGGAATTCTGGCAGGCAACTTATGGTCTTTTTTCATTTTTATTTAATTATTTGAGGATTTTATGCAATATGTTTTGATCATATTCACTTCCTCATGCAACTAATCCCAGGTCTGTCTCCTTTTATAAGATATTTTTACCTGAGTTTATCAGCTTCACGACGTCAGCAATGACACATGGGACATTTTAGATTGAGCCCGTGCAAGAGGAAGTAGTAGTAGATAAATTAATAATTTGAGCAACCAGGCTTTGTTATCTATTTGTTTCCATGTATAAAAAGTCCAGAAAAAGTCATGTTTGCATTATAAAATACAAATATCTTAAACATTTTCAGCATGTATTTCTATAGCAACATTTTGTGTTTGTTTATGCTGTGTTTCACTCATTGTACCTCCTTTTTAATAGGCTACTTTGGAAATGAGAATGCATTTTGTCCTTAACCAGAGACCGGTGCCATCTGGAATGTGCCAGTTAACAAGGAAGGAGGAATGGAGTCTGTTGGATTATACAATAATATAAAACTTGTGCTGAACAATAACACAAAACCCTATAAGTTCCACTTTACTGCCCAACACAGGTTTCCTGGATATATTCAGTATCCTCACTATAAAGCATAGTTCTTCTGTCTTTAGATTATTTTTGTTTTCTAATTTACCAGGTTTAATATTTTTCTGTGATTCCAAAACTGTTTAAATCTAACACCAATATTTTTTCTAATAATAGTTTTAAGTGGTATTACTTTTTTTCTAATAGTTCCTTCTGAACATTGTTCATCAGTTATAAGAATTTTAATTTTGATTTATCATTTTTCTCAAGCTCTTTTAGGGCAAATTTTTAATACTAACTGATTTCTTTCGTATCCATAAATTTATTTTATGTTAAGATGCCAAGCTGAGTCATACTTCTTCCTAAAGACTCTAAAACAATATAATGCTTTTTAAAAGCATATCATTGTACATAACAGCCTTGACATTCACACTTTACCCTTTTCTGTGAGTTCTCCCTGGATAGCCATAGGATACCTTTAACTGATTCAACATATTTTTTTTCAACTAGATATTATTAAATAGTTTAAGTATTTACTACTCTTTATGCAGACAGGAGCCTAACATAACTGTTCAGTGAGAAGCCCCATCCAGCAGCTGATGGAAAGAGATGCACAGACTCACTGCCAAACTTTAGATGGAGCTCATGTAGTCTTATGGAAGAGATTGGGGAGGGATTAAGGGTCCCAAAGAGAACAGAAAATCCACAGCAAGACAAAAGGAGTCAAGTAACCTGGACCCTTGGGTGCTCCCAGAGACTGAAGCACCAACCGCAAAGCAAGCATAAGCTGTACCTAGACCCCTGCACACATGTAGCAGATGCAAAGCTTGGTCATACTGCAGGTACTGCAACTACTTGTGTGTGTGTGTGTGTGTGTGTGTGTGTGTGTGTGTGTGTGTGTGTGTGTGTGTAGGGAAGGGCTCTCTCTGAATCTGTTGCCGGACTGCCTATGGATCTCATTCCCTTAACTGGGCCACCTTGTCTGGCCTCAGTGGGAGAGGATGTGCCTCGTGCTTCAGTGGCTTAATGTGCTGGCTTGAGATAGTGGTGGTGGGGTAGTTGGGGTAATGGGGAAGTAGCGATGATAACTAGAGCGGGACTCCCCCTTCTCAGAGGAGAAGGGAAGGGAGTGATGGGGGGAGGATCTTCATATGGGGGTACTGGGAGGAGAGGAGTGCTGATATTGGGATGTAAACTGAATAAATAAATTTTTAAAAGTTGTTGACATGACAAGGTGAATCAATATTCACAAAGTTTACTTCTTATGTGTACACATGGGAAATGGAACAAATTATATTCATAATATAATGTATGCATTTCTGTGCAGGAAAAATGACTTACCAGTCTTTCTGTTGTTTTTTGTGTTTGTGAGACCCGCTGAGTTTAATTAGGGTGACTTGCATGACCATGGATGGAGAGTTATTTACTGCAGTTTGCTTAACAATTCTGGGTTAATTTTTTTATCTTATAAATGTTTAATAAATGATAGTATTCTATTTGATTTTATTGACAAGATATCGAGGGAAATTATCATTATCTAAAATGATAATAGCACACTGTCCTTATGCTAGAGAAGAAAAGGAAAGGAAAGCAGAGCTCCTTTTGGCTTTTCCGGGCTTCCCTCAGGAAAGAAACAAGGACATTTCGACATTTGCAGCTTCCAGTTACAGACAGCAATTACAACTGTTCCCTTTGAGGGTCCCTGCCCCTAAACTGTGTGAGCAGTTTCTTCTGCTGAAGAAATGTAGTTAATGCAGCTGCGCTTCTGAGATTGCTGAGTGCTGCTTTCCCTCCACTCGAGGCCATGCCTAACTACCAGAGGTGCTTTCTTCAGAGTCTATCTTCCCTCTGTGGGGTATTTCAACTAATGTCATTCCTCTTGAGTCCTGGGAGCCGCTTGCATCCCTGGGTCTGGGACTTTCTTGTGGTCCCCTGCACACAGACCCCCACTGTTACATATTTCTTTTCATTCTCCTGGCCCTCTGGATTTCTGTCTCTTAACCTGTCCCTCTTTTTTTCCCCTCTCTTCCCCTCTCCCACCCAGGACCTTCCTTCCTTCTGCCTCCAATGATTATTCTGTTCCCCCTTCTAAGTGGAACTGAAGCATCCTCACTTTGGCCTTCCTTCTTGTTATGCTTCATATGGACTTTTTGAATACAATTTTATTTCTTTATGCTAATAATCATGTCTTTTCATTACCCTACAAGTACATAAAGTGGGAATAGTAATATTAGTATTAGGTTTAATTATAAGTAACTAGAATGTTAGTATGACTCGAGTTTGAAAAATGGAACTAGCAGTAACCAAATTACTTTTTATACATTAATATAATCATATTAAATATAATAAAGTCTGATCATGTTCACAGTAAAACTTATAGGTAGGTTTTATTTCATTTGCTTGTTAGTATAAATTTTTTCGTAAGGTAAGGTAAGAGGCTTTGTTTATTCTGAGGAGAAACTAAAAAATATTTTTTTATAAAATCAAAATCTTAATAGGAGATATGTACAAGAAGACAATGTTATGAAGAAAATACATTTACTGCAAGATTATGGATGACATTAACAATAAAAGTCAATATTTTAGATGATAGCGAGTTTTAAGATTAAAATATAAGCATTGTCAAGTCATGAGAGATTATCGAGAATTTTTTTGTGAAGATAAAGTTTTCTAGAGCTGGGCATTGGTGGCGCATGCCTTTAATCCCAGTGCTTGGGAGGCAGAGGCAGGCAGATTTCTGAGTTCAAGACCAGCCTGGCCTACAGAGTGAGTTCTAGGACTGCCAGGGCTACACAGAGAAACACTGTTTCAAAAAAAATTTTTTTTCCTAGAGTGATTTTGAATCTCAATTGCATCAGAATAATGATATATATATCAATGTAATTGGCTCTATCAGTTGGGTAATGAACCATTTACTTTGAACTCATAAATGACCATTAACAATTTATGTCCAGTCATTCACTAGAATTACGTCATAGAAAAGACATTTTGTTTCCTAAGAAATGTTTACTTCTATGATATATTACCATATGTAATTTATTAGATATTATCTGAAAATTCACTTACAAAATACAATTCTGTTTTGCTAAAATAGAATCAGTATGAAAACTATTACATTTTTCACTCATAAGTCTTTATAAAAGACTACCTTAAACGGGCTTTAAGATTTTCCTTTGCCTAGAAACACAGTTGGAATATTGTACTTTTGGAATAGTATGCACATAAAGTTTA
The DNA here is from genome assembly GCF_900095145.1 of Mus pahari. Taxonomy (NCBI): domain Eukaryota; kingdom Metazoa; phylum Chordata; class Mammalia; order Rodentia; family Muridae; genus Mus; species Mus pahari. The sequence goes on along the minus strand of NC_034594.1, from coordinate 114,343,576 downwards.
AAGGAAGTATAGTAATTACTTTTCTTAATGTGGGATAAAATACTCTATGAGAAGTAATTTAAGGAAGGAAAAGTTTAGTTTTACATTTGAGTCTTAGTTGGGGACTTTAGGGGACTCTTCTCATTGTCTCTGCAATCAAGAAATAGATAGCAGGCATGGAGTGTGTGTGTGTGTGTGTGTGTGTGTGTGTTCTATTAAACTTTAAAATGCCCAGGGATCTATTTTCTCTAGCAATGCTCCAATGTATACAGGTTATTCAAAGTCTTCAAATAGTACCACCAACTAGAGACAAAGTGGTTAAGCACATAATGCTATTAGGCACATTTTAATTCAAACCACAGTATGTGGTGAGTATAATATGTAAATGTTAAATTGTAGTAATAGACAATGGGGTTTGGAACATACCAGTAACTTCGGCTACTATTTAAGTTTCTCTAAAATTCAATGTCTCTATTTGGGTGGAGGTCATGGGAGTAATAAACCTATCTGCCATGGTGATAAAGATTCAGAAATTTATTATTGTGGACAACGTATATCATAATACACTGCCATACTGTTGTACACTGGTGAATATGACTAGCAACCTTAGGGGAAAGCATAAGAAGAAGCAGATAGGATAGAGAAAGGAGAAAATAAATTTCTTTCTTTTAAAAAATTTATTCTTTAATTATTCACTTTACATCCTGCTCATTGTCCCCCTCCTGGTCACTCCCTCCCACAATCCCTCTTGTGCCTTTCCCCCTTCTTCTCTGAGCAGGTGGGGTGCCTCTGGGTATCCCCCCATCCTGGCACTTCGTCTCTGAGAGGGTAGGTGATTCCTCTCCCACTGAAGGCAGACAAAGAAGCCTAGCTTGAAGACTATATACCAATGACATGCAAGGACCTTTTGAGATAGATGATCAGGACCCACCTGAAGACCAAGCTGCACGTCTGCTACATATGTATGGGGAGGCCTAAGTCCACTCCCTATATGTTTTTTGTTTGTGGTTCAGAGTCTGAGAGCCCCAAGGTTTCAAGTTATATGTTGTGTTAGTCTTCCTGTGGGGTTCTTTCCCCTTCAGGGCCTGCAATTCTTCATCCTATTCTTCTATAAGAGCCCCAAGATCCATTCACTGTTCAGCTATGGATTTCTGAGTCAACTGCAGGGTGGAGCCTCTCAGAGGACAACATGCTCCTGTCTACATTATAACAAAGTATCATTAATGTTATTAGAGATTGTGCTTGCCTATGGAATGTCTCTCAAATTGGGCCTATTACTGGTTGCCCATTTGCTCAATCTCTGCTCCACTGCCACTACTGATTCATGTGAACGGAATTGCTTATATCCTGACAGACAATGCAGATTGGATTTGCTCCAAAGAACTTTTTCTAAACAGGTCCACATCCTGCTTTGCCTTATCAACATTTTTTCCCACTTCCTCTGGTGGGCAGGGGCCTAGAAGGGAGGTTAAAACATTTACAAATCCTTATTAATAGAAGATTTTCTAAAATATAAATCTATAGGACTCTGGAAGTTGATCTGAATGCCTTTTGTACTAAGAGATGTTCATGAATCTGTGGCAGCCAGAGGCCAAATATGAAGGTGCTTCCACTCCCATGCCTTCCTTGATGTTTTAATCATTGCTCTTGCTGTGAAGACAGTTGTTTCTGAGACTCATGGCACTTTCTTGGCTGAAAACCACTAAAAGGTAAAGCAACAACAAACAGCTTACAATCTTCGGATTTTTATTCCATAGAAAAGAAAGCAACTTTATTTTACAGTTTAAGGTTATTGGAAAGTTCGAGTGAGGTTACTGGACTAGTGAGAGTATCAGAACTCATCTAGACCTTTTAGAGGTCAGGGTTGCCTGCGAACATACTACCACAAGGCACAACTGAAGGCCTTCAGTATGGAAACATCAGGGCTCTCTTCAACCCATGTACTTGGGGGCCAGAACCAGAACCATATTCAGAGGAAAACTGACTTTAGATACTGTCAGAACTTAGACCTTCTAAGTCCAAGTGCATAGACTGCTTTCATGTAGTAGCATATTGACAGTCAGATATGACACTTTCTCAGTGTAGTTTTTATATAAATTGACAACATGACCACTCCAAACTATGATTAAGTAGAGAGTTTTTATGTATGATATAAGGAAGAGAGCATCCAGAGGCAGCTAGAAGAGTCTAGAGGAAGCAAAGAAAGTAGTAGATTGTAATGGATATGGCCAGCAAATTTGACTTGGCTATGAGAGGAAAGATGGAGTGAATGAGAGAAGAAGAGGAAGGGAGAAAGGACCTAGAGAGAGGAGCAAAAATAGAGGCCTAAGAGAGGAAGATGGAAGAGAGCGCACAGTCAAAATTAGCAAGGTTATAAGGAGAAATGAGAAAGTTGGAGGAAGAAAAGCCATGAACTGAAGAAGTTCAGACTAAGAATTGGGGAGAGAAGATCCAGGATCCTAGCATAGATTCTGAAATATGTACCAGGTACTTGTTATACTGAGGTAACCTGGAGGCCAGAGTGTGCTTCTGTATGCTAATGGGCACCATAGTAGCCACGTGTCCATTCTGTGAGTGATGGGGGAATCTGGTATTGTTATAGAAGAAAGACTTCACAAGTTCCTTTGGAATGATGTCTTTTGTCTAATCACCAGAATTTGGCTCTGAAATTTATTGTCTGGACACTTGTGCAAGTCTTTCACATAGTCACAAGTGTGGGGGTTTCTTTTCTCTTATCCCTTGTGTGTACTTAGGTCAGGAATTAGCAGCTATCTGTGTGTTCTGCTGCAGTTGAATGTTCAGATCATCAATACTATGTAACATTGTGAGATTCTGTCTCAAACATTTTCTTCTTTTTGCCTAGTGGTATTATGAAGACCAGGTTTCAGAAGTCAGTCCATTGATACTTGTGCTAGGTTGCAGGAATGAGCCATTCAGCAGGAACCATTGTCTCTAAAGATGACTAGCTACTGACTAAGAATATATATATATATATATATATATATATATATATATATATATATATATTCTTGACACAGATGCAGTTAATTATTGACAAGTGAAGGATTTACTGTATAAAGGGAGAATTTCTTACATGATATAGATGATATGTATGATGTATATGATATATGGACTCTAGGATTCTTGTTTAGTTGAACTATCAATTGCTTAAGAGTATGTCTCCTGTTGATTTTGAGTTTCTGCCACATTCCTGACTCCTTTGGTTTCCATATTTTCTTCTTCATGTAGAGGAACAGTACCTGTCAGCCAGATTTTATACCTTGTTTAGTCCCTCTTCACCCCCTCACTCCCTCTCTTCTATTACTACAAACACATAACTATCTAGACAATTTTTATTTTAAGCTTTGGGTCTCACTTTTTGCAGTTTTCATCATTCTGTACTGGGAGCAGAACACTTGGCCTTGGGGATGGATTTTAGACGGTTTCATTTTTGCTATGATTTCTAAATTTTTCTTTCTTGATTTGCTACTTAACTTCAATGTCATGACCAAAACAATTGAAGACAAATGGATAACTGTGGTGCCTTTTAGCATACCAAAGCACATGCTAGCCTCTAGGCTCACTCAATATTTGTGACTCCCCTCAGCTCTTCTCACTTTGCCTCCTACCCTAAACGCCAGCTTATTCCTTCTGCTTCTCATTTATGTATAACCCAACCATTCCAGTTATGCATGCTTTTAGCCATCTCTTGGCCCTTGACTCTCTCTTAGTCCTCTTGGTCCCTCTCTCTTGGTCCTCCTCTCTTGCTCTTTTCCTATCTCTCCTCTCATGGTTCAGTCTCCTGGTCATGTCTACTCTACTACTTTCTTTCCTTGCTCTGGATTATCTATTATTCATGAGGTATTTACTCTCTTGGATGCATGAGTGTTAGCTACCATCTACTCTCTCCTTAATTAACTTAAGATTAAATTTAGTTACAAATAAGAACTTGTAGCTTCTGTTATATACATTTGTTCAAAAATCAGAGCTAAGACAGTTCTCTCCAAAATATTGGCTCTATGTAACATTTTTCCCTTCAACATGTCCTTAGGTACTGTTGTACTTTTTATAATGTTTAATTAATTGTTACTCAGAACAACTAGCTCAATAAATATATCATCACTAAATGCTACAATAGAGGCACTGATATCACAAGAATAATCAATATCTTATTGGTATTAAGGCAGACTCAATAGGAGGGGATTTCTGCCTGTTATTGAAAATCTAGCAAGGAATGATGGCTGGAGTGGTCTTAGAAGAAAACTTATTACCCCCATTTTGCTAAATTAATACAGCTTCCAACTGTATTCTAAATATTTATCCTTAAATACCCAGAGACAAGTTCAGCTCTCGCCCCTCATCAAAAGAGATTCTCTTTTTACAGCAAATAGAGGCTATCATAGAGACACACAACTGGCATAACTTCAAAGAAAAAGTGTTTGTGGAATTCTCAGTGTGATTAATACATATACAATACAACCTGTACCCAAGACTTTCAGGACTCAAAGGGAGGAACCTTAAATGAAATGCCCTGACAGTAGGAAGAGGGAACATACAGAGCCTATCTCCAGCAGGAAAACAGGACATTAAGTGAGGGATGGGGTTGCCATCACACAGTCACAACTTTGACCCATAATTGTTCCTGTCTGAAATAATTACAGGCATGGAAGTGGAGAGGAGCCTGAGGAAAAGAAGATCCAGGGACTGGCCCAAAGTGATATCCAGCCCAAAGGGAAGTCCCAAGGCCTGACACTATTACTGAGGCTAAGGAGCACTCACAAAAAGGGACCTAGCATGACTGCACACTGGAATACCCAACAAGCAGCTGAAAGAGTCAGATGCAGATATTTGCACCCAACTTATGGACAGAAGCAGCTGACCCTGTTGTTGAATTAGGGAAGCCTGAAAGAAGCTGAGGAGAAGGGGGACTGGGTAGGAGGACCAGCAGTCTCAATTAATCTGGACCCCTGAGATGTCTCAAACACTGGACCACCAAACAGAGAGCATACACCAGCTGATATGAGGTTCCCAACACACATACAGTAAAGGACTTCCAGGTCTGTGTTCATTCAGAGATGATGCACCTAACCCTCAAGAGACTGGAGGCACCAGTGAATTTAGAGGTCAAGTGGGGTGAGAGGTGGGTGGGGACATCCATGTGAAAACAGGAAGGTGGGAAGGAAGAATGAAATGTGGAACAGTCTGAGGGTGGACAGGAGGGGGAATACAATATAGAGTGTAAAAACATTAATTAATTAATTAATTAATAAAAAAGAGGAAATATTTTCAAAAGCCAGAGGATCAGAATAACTATTTTGAGATGGTTTCTTTTAGACAAGATTGGGTTGGTATTCCTATACATTTAACAATATGGTTGCCTGCACAAGAACTTCCCAAGATGATACCAGATCATGACAATGTAAACTGGGGAAAAATTCACAAGGGCCTATGCCTAGATGAAGTGTTAAGGCAGTTGATGGCTCAGATAATCAGTTGTCTTCAGGGACCAACCTTCTGATAGGTTTTCTAATCCTAAGTGGTCACACATATATATGTAGCAACATTAATTAAACTCAGTAGACTGTGAGTATGCACATATATACACATATGTGTACGTATAGGACAGTAATTATAGCAACATTAATTAAACTCAGTAGCCTGTGAGTATGCACATATATACACATATGTGTATGTATAAGACAGTAATTATAGCAACATTAATTAAACTCAGTAGCCTGTGAGTATGCACATATATACACATATGTGTATGTATAAGACAGTAATTATAGAGGAAGAAGACAAGAATTAGAGAGGGGCATGAAGAACATGGGAGGAGTTGAAGGTGGGAAAGAGAAGTGTAGATATTATTCAAATGCAGCATATTCATGTGTGAAATTAATTATTTAATTAATTAAATTAAAAAATTAAGATAAAATGTTTTAAGTAGGTAAAATTAAAGATGAATTGTCTTAAGCTATAAGTTTAAAATTGATAAGTAAAAATGAAAAAAGAGCAATTGTGCATACAAATTGTACATGTTACTGAGTGCATTCAGCATTGCGGTCTCTTGCCTACCACTGTGTGAATTTCAGAGCTGCATACCTCAGGACTCTTCATCTGTCTCCAGACAACAGTTTGGCCCAATAAAGGGTAGGGATGTAGTCCCTTTTTAAGTGCATAAGTAAATATGTAATTTCTCAAACCACAACCATCAGGGATTATCCTCAGCATATTTTTCATGAGGTAAGTTGTATAATTATATTTTCCAAGGTACTTGGATAATAATAAAATAGATTTTGAACCACAAACAATGATGAATAATAAAGAGTTAAAAAGTAACACAAATATTAGCCCAGAAACCTAGAATACCCAAGATACAATTTGTAAAACACATGAAACTCAAGAAGAACGAAGACCAAAATGTGGACACTTCGCCCCTTCTTAGAATTGGGAACAAAACACCTGTGGAAAGTGTTACAGAGACAAAGTTTGGAGCTGAAATGAAAGGATGGACCATCCAGCAACTGCTCCACTCAGGGGTTCATCCCATAATCAGCCACCAAACGCAGACACTATTGCAAGCAAGATTTTGCTGAAAGGACTCTGATATAGTTGTTTCTTGTGAGGCTATGTCAGTGCCTGGCAAACACAGAAGTAGATGCTCACAGTCAGCTATCCGATGGAACACAGGGCCCCCAATAGAGGAGCTAGAGAACATACCCAAGGAGCTGAAGGGGTCTGCAACCCTATAGGTGGAAAAACAATATGAACTAACCAGTATCCCCAGAGCTCGTGTCTCTAGCTGCATATGTAGCAGAAGATGGCCTAGTCAACCATCATTGGGAAGAGAGGCCCCTTGGCCCCTTGGACTTTATATGCCCCAGTACAGGGGAACACCAGGGCCAAGAAGTGGAAGTGTGTGGGTAGGGTAGCAGAGGGGGGGTATAGGGGACTTTGGGGATAGCATTTGAAATGTAAATGAAGTAAATACCTAATAAAAATTGAAGAAAAAAGTATCTTTGCCTATTTGATAAAAAGCACACATTTTCTTGAGAAATAACTTTGCCTTCTTTTCGGTCCCCTACAATGGACAACATATACTTCTTAATTTCATTACAAATAAAAAGTTATGAAGTATGGATTCTTAACTGAAAAAAAGTAACACAATATGCATATTAGTTATATAATAAAACATGATATTTTTAACTTTCACATTTTTTGGCTATCTACATTTTTGATTATTTTATTATAAGCCTCTATTTTATAATAGCTTCACTGAAGATAAAAGAGGGAAAAAATTCTTCTATCAGAGTGGATTAAAATTTGTACTTTGTTAGCAAAATAATAAAAATGTCATCACAAGTTAACCATGATTTGTAATGCCTGTAAGTTTTTATTATTGACAAATTTTTGAAAACTTCTGTCAAATTTCTTTGACAAAATGTACAGCATGTCAGGACATTAAGCTCTTATGACATGATTAATGTTAAACACTCTGAATTTGAGGGTTTGTAAATTGTTCTGATATCAGTGTCTTTCACGGGGAGGGGTCCATGACTGAAGAAAACCAAAATGGGCTCAGCAGCATTCATCACTGCTCTCTGTAGCAAGGCTGCTGTTGCCATGTGACCAGATGTTCCTGGGCTGTTCTTCCCTGATTGGCAGGCTCTCTCTTTGGGAACTATGAGCAGAAATATTCTTTTCCTTCCCTTAGCTGCTTTCTTGGGCATCTTGTCACATCCACAAGACACACAACTACTACAGTGAGTTATTTGCACTTGAATTCCTACACATTTAATGAAATAGGAAACAAGCCATCAGAAAACACCGGTCTGTATAGATTTTGGATATTAGACCATTGGGTTGAGTATCTCACTCCTGACAGTTTATGGCCTTAAGAAAGTGCTTAAGTGGTCTGTGCTCAGTTAACCCATCTATATGCTTGAGCTAGAACAGCTTACCAAACTCCACACTATCTAACATTGGTAGCCCTATTTGTACTATTTTCAAGCTGGAATCTGTCCTTAACATGTACAGGAACAACTAAAAATTGTGCTATATTCAAATAATTGAATATTACATAGAATGACAAATGAACAGTTAGGAGTCATGTCCAACAAACACAGTTCTTAGTGAAGGACTCTACATAAACACAGGAGTAAATTACACAAAGTACAGGTAAATACAGTCCGTGTTCTTAGAAACCCTGACAGTGGGTGGAAGGAAGCCTGGAGGACACAGCAGGTACCAAGGTTTGCCGGTTGGGAGCTGAGTATCTGCCGGAGTTCTGCATCAATCCAGCACGCTGCTGACACTTTTTTCCACCTCTATATTTCTTATTATACAATACCTTAATGACAGTTTAAAAAATTAGCATTTCAAGTTGATGGATATTTTTTTACTTGTTTATTTTTTATTCAAGGAGACACAGACCAGTTGCTTCACACATATAAAAAGAATTTCTTGGGAGATTCAATTCATGAATTTTAGAAAACCAATCCCATAATCACTATCCGTTAGCATGACCATCTTATCAACCAACGTTTCTGTACTAAGCATGGGTGTTGGTCCTGAAAACACTGCCTAACTGAAGTTCCCTCAACGATTTTTAAATGTGCTTTCATTGCTTTCTGTTCTGTGGTTTGTCCACAGTAAAACACAGTTTAAAGGATTATGAAATCCAGCCCCTGCTCACATTTCCAGAAATGTGAACTTGTTTCCAAGCAAAACAAGCTGTGACTTACAAGAACAATCCAGCAGGTCACTGACAGGGCACAGTAACAGAAGAGATCAAATGTCCATGCTGCTGGACTTGTGGTCTACTATTTTAGTTTACTTTGCAGAAGCTGTTCATGGGTGGAGCAATCCTGATTTCCTAAACTGACTTTCAACTTCCCTTTGGAGCAAGTCTTTCCCTGCTGTGACCACTGTTCATAGCAGAGAGAAACTGGATGGTACAGCACACACTTCTCTTCAAGTCAATTGGTCCCGGAAAGATCCAAAATATGAGACTGTCAGCAAGAATTATTTGGCTTATATTATGGACTGTTTGTGTAGCAGAAGGTAAGCTTGAAACATTCTTTACCCCTTCTTGTTGAGCAGAATTATAAAACATTTGCAGAAAATGTTTCTCATAGCAATCATTCAAATTATTGTCTAGAAAATGTGGGTAATTACTAGTCTGTAACTTAGTGGCTTTTGGTGGTAAGTTTAAAACCTGTGAACTGTTCATTTGACTCTTGTAGTTGAGAGTTTGGCTTAATGTAAAACTCAAGACAGTGCTTTAAACATGCATTTGCAATCCATATTTGGGCATAGTCATTCAACTTTTAGTTATCATGAAATACAGGCGCCTCTTTTGTTCACGAGTGTCCCTGGAATACTTCATGTAAAACTAGTAAGAAATATATAAACATCCAAACTTAATGAAAGTATTCACTTTTATTTTAATGAGTGGATTTATTTCAGGCATATTTCTAAACCTTTGTAAATATATCACTTAGATGATACTGCCACGGTTTTAAAAGTTTTGTTCATAAGAACTGCAAATATGAGAAAAGATTATAAAATTTGACAGATAATCTGTACACAGTATTGGAAGGAGCTGATTTGTTTGTGGTTTTGTTTTCTGAGAGTATGTGTGGGGCATATTTGTTTCTGAAAGCCATTTTGAGGTAGGTAATGTGAGTGTTGGAGTTCTTCAAGGCAGTAACAGAAATTCTGACTTCATTATTCACTTAAATTCTACCAAAATTGCTCAGTTTATCCAATGAAGGAGTTTACTTATTTATGATGGACAACTAGTTATGTGAAAAAACATTTAATTAACTCTTCTTTGTGTTATGATTGTTTAAGATATGGTGTCACTATACCCTGGGACTCGTTGTAGTCTTCCTGTCAGACTCCCATGGGCTGAGGTTGCAGGGGGGAGTGACTGCCATCCCTGACTTAGCCCTTTTGTTTTTGTTTTTGCTTTTGTTTTTGTTTTTTTGAGGCAGGGTTTCTCTGTATAGCCCTGGCTGTCCTGGAACTCACTCTGTAGACCAGGTTGGCCTTGAACTCAGAAATCTGCCTGTCTCTGCCTCCCAAGTGCTGGGATTAAAGGTGTGCGCCACCACCGCCCTGCTAGCACTTTTTATTTCAAGTGAATGACATAACTTTAATAATTTTGTTAAATGTTTCTCTTAGCCAATGCTTTGTAATTTGAGGCTCTGCTGTAGCCTCCTCACAAAAGAATTCTAACAAACAATCTCTAAGTAAATATTTACCAATTCAGGTAAGAAGAGTAGATACAGTTTCTTAGTTATATCTTTTAGTAAAATTCTGAAAAAAAATATTTAAGGATATTTAATACTTTTTGAAAGAGTAAAATTTTTCAATCATATTCTCTAGTATTATTTGTATTTTATATCTTATGAGTCTTATATTTAGATTATGGCAGTTATTTCCTTGGGTATGAAAATATAAGTACTGCTAAAATGAAATATTGACCAGGAATTCTAAAGCAACGGTGATATTACTAAACATAACTCAACTTTTTATTTTGTAAAAGTCAATGTTTCATCTTTTATTTTAATGCTCTACTTGAATAATAATGCTTACTAAGAGATTTTTTAAATATATATGATTAAAGAAAGAAGTATTTTATTTTTATCTAATTTTTAAATCTTAATTGATGCAAATTGAATTAATATGTTTACATCATTACAAAGCAGAATTTCAATATTAAAAAGAAAGTGCCATGATGTTTACATGATAATTTAATGTTAATGATTTAAAAATCCCCATTTATGCCATGGATATCAGTTTTATTTATTTATTTATTTTTTTGGTTATTACTGGATCTGAATTTTTGTATATATTCACATGCGGTTCCAGTTCTTGTTGATGAGTTGGGCAATTACACTGTATACATTACTGTTTCTTCAGCAGTCCAGTTAGAAAATGAATTGGCAGTTTAGTGTTTAAAGCATTATTTAGGGTAGTAACCTCATGATATCCATAAAGTACACATAATACAGAGACAGATGTATGAAGTTTCATGGATTTTCTGTGGGCACAGTAGTCTCACTTTAGTCTTTGCTTGGCTTGTAGCCTGTGTCTATCTAAAGTGTAAATAATTTAATCAGTCTACCAACTTAACAGAAATTTCACCAGACAGAAGAGCTTGGATCAATTAAAACCGTTATGTTTAATTATGTATGTATGTATGTATACACTTCAGTATTTGCTTCTGTTTGTTTCCCACATCAGACAATGGCTATTAAGCTGATAAAAAAAAAATGTTTGTGAAATGCTATTGGGCTTTCCTAAACAGGGAAGAAAAGATTCCATAAGTCTTTTTTGCTCTAATAAAGATCAACATTCTTCTAAAACCAATGTTAACTGGGCCAGCAGGTATGGTAAACACAATAATGATCTTGCTCAATCCATGGGCCCCACCTGGTCAAAGGAGGATAAAAGCCTCCTGCATACAATGCTCCAGTTTCCTCATGCCGGCTGGGCAACTGTGTGTTCCACCCACCCAAATAACAAATAATAATAACCTTAACAAAAAATGTAAAAAGCAGTATTCATAATTAAAGAATAGTAACCAAAGGAAGAACTATGAATCCAGTTTTTTTCCTTCCTTCCTTCCTTCCTTCCTTCCTTCCTTCCTTCCTTCCTTCCTTCCTTCCTTTCTTTCTTTCTCCCCTCCTTCCCCTTTCCACATGCCAAGGGCTTCATCATATTTCTTTACTGAAGTGCTTGCTTGCATTCCCACTCCTAGTTGCCAGGAACAGTAAATGCTGCTTCTTGCAAAACCACATGCTGCTTAGAATTGGGTCAGATTTACAGGACAACCTGTAATGTAAGAGTTCCTCGGCTGAGCTGTGTAATTTCAGTTCTGGGGAATGGATTATACCCAAGCTTTCCAAGCATGCATTTTACTCTCACAATTGGATATTGTATGAAATTAGGCCACAGCCCAGAATTGCTAAAATGAGCCAATTAAACCTGTGCTGAAACAAAACCAAATAACCGCTGTGTGCTCTCTGGGGAGATAAGTGTTTTCTAATCCTGCAGGTTTAAAGTACAAAAATGTCCTTTCAGGCTTAGAGACTTGAATCATAGAATGGAGAATCGGTTTAATTCTACAATGTTTTGTTTTAAGTATATGATGTTTTCAAACTTAGTTTAACATTGATGTGGAAAAATGAAGTTTTATATATTAATTATGAGTTAATAATAGTTTCTTTTTGAGAAGTTTAGAGAAAAGTTCATTATCTACTTTTTTCCCCTTTGTCAAAAATTCAAATGATTTGATGTAAGATATTTCTGCTTTTTCTTAAGAAAAAGAATTAATATGCTTTTATTTTTTTTCTTTCTGTGTCCAAAATGGACAAAATCAACTGATACTGTAGGGTTCGCAACATCTTAACTGAAAACCATGTCTGCAGCTTTTCCTCCAGTCTTAGCCATGTTGGATGTCAAGGTTTCACATGGTCCAAGTGACTGAATAAAGAAGGATAAAACAAATTTGAATGTAGAAATGTTATGTGTATCACCATGTATGTGTTGTCACACACAGTGTTGCATGAACAGACTTCTGCCAGTAGTTATCACAGCTTTGCTTTGTCTTCATCTTACTTTAATTTTTTGAGGTAGAGTCTCACCATGTGGCAAAAGCTGGCTCTTAAACTCCTGATCTTCTGTCCATAGCCTCCCAAGAACTGAAATTCGACATCAAGAAGGTATTATGCAGATTTTCTGTTACCTTCATTCAACTAAATTGACAGAGATAACTGGTCCTTCCTTAGGAAAAAAATAAAAATAAATTAAATTTCAGATTGTCAAAACCCTTCTAAATAAGCTGGAGTGGTGGTGCAAGAGAGCAGGGATGGGCAAGGGAGCACCCTCATAGAGGCAAAGGGAACAGGGGAGAAGGTGGATATGGGATGGGGAGTTTGTGGAAGGGTAACCAGGAAGTGGTATATTATTTGAGATGTAAACGAATGGAATGATTAATAAAAAATAAAAAAAAAATAGCAACCTATAGCTTTCTTTTCAAAGAGAGAAAATAACAAATATTTTAAAAAAGAAAAAAATCCACCTTTAAAACATATATAAGTTATACAATATATACTGAACACATTATATTTAGAAATATATGTATAGGCACATATGCATATAATAACAATCATAAAAAATGAGTGACTATAAATTGAAAATAGCAAGAGAGATATGTGGGAAGTTTTGGAGAGACAAAAAGAAAAGGGAAATGATGTAATTATATTACAATCTAAAAAATATAAAAAAAATAAGAAAAAAAGAAATAGAAATTTCTGTGGTAAACCAAAAAATAACGTGTGAATTTGCAAAGGGAAAATACATGTCTGCACACCTTTAATGCATTCATTGAAATAGAAAACCAATTTTGGGGACCTTGTGCTCCATCCAATGGTTGACTGTGAGCATCCACTTCTGTATTTGGCAGGCACTGGTAGAGTCTCACAGGAGACAGCTATATCAGGCTCCTGTCAGCAGGCTCTTGTTGGTATCTGCCTAGTATCTGGGTTTGGTGCTTGTTTATGGGATAGATCCCCAAGTGGGGCAGTCTCTCGATGGTCGTTCCTTCAGGCTCTGCTCTGCTCTTTGTCTCTGTAACTCCTTCCATGGGTATTTTGTTTCCCATTCTAGGAAGGAACGAAGTAATGGAGGAGCCAGAGAAAGTACCCAGGGAGCTGAAGAGGTTGAAGTCCCATAGGAGGAACATCAATATGAGCTAACCAGTACCTCCAGAGCTCCTTGTAACTAAACCACCAATCAAAGAAAACACATGGTGGAACTTGTGGCTCTAGCTATATATGTAGCAGAGGATGGCCTAGTTGCTCATCAATGGGAGAAGAGGCCCTTGGTCCTGTGAAGGCTCTATGCCACAGTATAGGGGAATGCCAGGGCCAGGAAGTGGGAATGGGTAGGTTGGTGAGCAACGGGAGGGGGAGGGAATAGGGCAGAGTTCTATCAGACCTTCAGAGAAGACCTAGTTCCAATTCTCCTCATACTATTCCACAAAATAGAAACAGAAGGTACTCTACCCAATTCATTCTATGAAGCCACAATTACTCTGGTACCTAAAGCATACAACCCAACAAAGAAAGAGAACTTCAGACCAATTTCCCTTATAAATATCGATGCAAAAATACTCAATAAAATCCTCGCAAACTGAATCCAAGAACACATCAAAACGATCATCCATCACAACCAAGTAGGCTTCATCCCAGGGATGCAGAGATGGTTTAATATACAGAAATCTATCAATGTAATACACTATATAAACAAACTCAAAGACAAAAAACACATGATCATCTCTTTAGATGCTGAGAAAGCATTTGACAAAATCCAA
>NC_034594.1:114308219-114328808 GCF_900095145.1 Mus pahari | reverse complement strand
AAAAAAAAAAAGAAAGAAAACCGATTTTGGCATCTTGCCTTTATTACATCAAAGATTTATAAACTGTTACAACATAAGCTAGGACTTAGATGTATGCACATTTTCAACCTTTATTTTATTTCAGATTATAATAAATAGTTGGATTTACTGCTCCAATCTCAACTGTGAGTATCATAATGTTTTCAAAGCCAGAAGACATCTAAAAACTCTGGAGTCAAATATTCTTGGTATTTGCTTGGCCTTCTTGTTTGGTGCAAAACTGGAGGAATTCACACTTGCAACCAAACCATCTAGTGCAATTAATAGCACCTACTTGCAATGTCCTAGGTTCACATTTAAGCAAACAGCACTAATACCCATCACAGTTGTTTCGTTCCTCCCTTGAGAAGAAACAACATCCTCAGAGCCTCCTTCTGTTGAATCTTTGAATTAATCCTTTCATCACAAGCCATGGAGGCAGTGAATAGATAGACCCCCATATTTCTCTAAGGAAAGTGGCTGGATTGAGTAATCAGGCATGTGACAGAGACAACAACATGGAAATTCTTCCTTGAGGCTTGAGTTAAGTATTTTGAGGACAGTCTAAAGAGATAAGGTCAGAAAAACATGCACCCTGTTTGATAAGGTTCTTCTCACAGTTTAGCATATTTATTAAGCTTCTCATTGGTAGTCTCCCAGACCCTAGAGGTCAGAGGTCCAGTTATACCACCTTCTGTCACATTTGCTTAAGTCCACCCTAGAACATACACATGAGTGTTATAGATCATTATGTAAACTAGATAATTAGGCAATACTAGTTTCTTATCTAAATTAGATTTTAATTTCAGCAGAACAACTAACTTCTATCCTTACAAGACATGTTTTCAGGATAGAATTAATTTCCCTAAATCATGTCACTTGGCATTGTGCAATGTCCTGATTGTCTTCAGTATCTTCTTTCATGCAACTCTTAAAATATTTAATATTTTTATAGTACCACAAATTCAACCAATCTGTAATTTATGTAGAAGTGACAATATAGTTAAATTTAGTACTATTATGTGTAAGTTATTGTGAAATTTCACTGACAGAGGATAGAATTGGACAGTGGTAAGGGACAAAATAGAACAAAGTCATTCTGAAACAGGAAGCATTCTGGGATGGAATACTGTAGTCATGGCAAAGGGTGAAGAAGTTGCTCACAGTCAGGGTGGAAGGTGGACTGTGAAAACAAGTCTTGCTTATCTTCAGCACAGTCATATTCTTGGAATGTGCATGCCCTTTACCAGGATGGAATTTAAAACTACAACATTTAAATAGTGCAAACCAGAATTATGCTAAAGTAGAAACTGCCACAGAATGAATAGTCTTCATCTTTGTCCTTAGATTGATCAATTTTGAACTCTTGTTCCCCTTCCAAATTAATCCCCTTTTTGTTTGCTAACTCTGATTGTTAGTATTCTCTCTCTCTCTCTCTCTCTCTCTCTCTCTCTCTCTCTCTCTCTCTCTCTCTCNAACACACACACACACACACACACACACACACACACACACATCCTCTACTTCTCACTATTTAAGGAGATGCTGTCCACCAAGTTCTCAGGTGCTAAGTTGACATTAACTTTAGCGCTTCTCAGAACATAACATATGAAGTACAGAATAGGTAATTGGAGAAAAAGAAATGTTACATCTTGGGTTAAAATTAGAAGAAAAAAATCTGGTTCAGATAAAGTCAAGCAACTAAACAGAAAAAAAGTCCTACCATGAAATAATAAAAAGAACACACGGATCTGACAGAACATTTGTTTTGACATTTTAACTTAGAAAGCCTAGTTTCTCACAAAGGGTGTTAACTGGAAATGCAATAGATAGAAGATGATTATAGAAACACCGCTTCAAAGGTTCCTAGGAATTTTTTGTACTTTGAGCTAAATTCAAGTGATTCCTGACTTCAAAAACCACAACATAGACAGATGTGCCAACTATAATTTTCAGTGCATGCAACAGGCACATAAGTTCACCAGACAATGAATAGTTCTCTTGTGGCTCCCTCCTCTTCTTCTTCTTCTTCCTCCTCCTCTTCCTCCCCCTCCTCCTCCTCCTCCTCCTCCACTTCTTCCTCTTCTTTCTCCTCCTCTTTTTTTCTTTTTCCAAGTCTTGTCTTTTAAGTTTCATATTTGCCACTCCCAGCTGCATCTGGCCTTATTGACTATATAAATTTCTATTGTGGAAATACTCAAAACCCTTCTAAATAAGCTGGAGTGGTGGTGCAGGCGAGCGGGGATGGGCAAGGGAGCACCCTCATAGAGGCAAAGGGAACAGGGGAGAGGGTGGATATGGGATGGGGAGTTTGTGGAAGGGTAACTGGGAAGTGGTATATTATTTGAGATGTAAACGAATGGAATGATTCTAATGGTTCTTTTTGCACTTACTCTTTTATTCATGATCACTTTTGAATAACTTCTAAGTACTAGGCAGTATAATAATACTTTCCAAAAAATTGTCATTTAGTGGAGAGTAAAATGATGAACACTGTATTTAAATATTTACATACTGTAGCTCATCTTATAAGCTATTGTGATTGAGATTTTAAAAAGTTCCTAAAGCAGAACACTGAAGTTGGAAAGATGTCCTGAATACACAAAATAGAATTTTGTTCAGCTACAAAAAACAAAAAAGGAATTATGAAACCAATAGGAAAAATGGATGACTCCAGACTCAGAGAGACAAACACTTCATGTTCTCCTTCATATTAAATTCTAGTTTTTTAATGCATATTATTTATATTTATCTGTTTAATATGCTATATATATGTATATCTATGTGTGACTTGTGGATAGAAGACATGGAAATAGAACTGGAAAAAGAACTGTGGAGGAAGGGGGCCATGGAAAACACATGTGGATGGCACAAGGCAGGGAGGGAGACCTGAAAGAATAAGGGTGAAGAGAATCAAACAAACCTGTTTTTAAATGTCATTTAAAAAAATAAAAGAGCTTAACTTTCACAAGAATTAGTGGGGAGGTTAGGAAAGAGAAATTTTTCCCTTGTTTTAATCCTTATCCTTGGGATCCCACTGATACCTCTCATATACTCCAGTACTGGAGATGCTGAACATTCAGCCTTCACTCCATCTTGTGGCTAGACTGCTTTCTGAGGCAGCTGTTCAAGTCTAATGAAAACGTCCAATACATACTAACAATTTATTTTAAAAAGACAACAATGTGATTGGGACCTTCTTTGTGTTAGGAGACTGTTGTCTAAGTGCTGCCCCTTTCAGAAATGGATTTCAAGCTGACTCCTCACAAGACACAAATGCCAGCTGCTCAGGCAGATTTCATCCAGGTTTTGTCATGTACCTGCTCATTATGATCTAGGCTTTTCTCCAGGTTACCAGGTTTACAAAGAAAATTCATAATCCTTTCTGTATATTTTAGAAGTAGAAATTTGTTTATTCAATGTTAATTAAATACACTCAAAACTTAAAATTTTGAAGTTTATTTTTTAAAGTACTTTATTGCAACTGATATTTTCTTTGTTCAAAAATTTCAATTTAAGTATTGTAGTATTTACAAATTAATCTAAATATTTTAATTATCAAAATACTATTTGGATCATATATATGCATAAACTTAATCACTTATATCAATAAGAAGGCAGAAGAGGAATATAATGAAACTGTTATTAATGCTATTCCTACTTTATTCATTTACTTTATTTTTCTAAGTAATTTGTAGTTTTCATTTTCTGCTAAGAAATACCATTTAAAACAATACTTCATACTTCTTATTCTTTTCTCGAAATCCTTTTAAAAGCTATAGCAAGTAAAAAAAGATGAAATCTCCATTTTTAATCTATTAAAATGTATTAACAACTGATGTTTTGCAAAATATGAAAATTCATCAAAACTTATTTAATTGCAGCAAGAACATTTCAAAAAACAATTTTGAGACATATTGGCATTGGGAAAAAGAATTACATTTGGTTTGTGTGTCTGTACTAGCTCTTTGAAATCTGTGTAGAAAAATAAACAAAACCCTGGTAATCATGATTATTAAAATAGCAAATGTTTGCTTGAAAATTTAATCAAAATTATAGTTATCTTTCTTGAATTTAAGTAAAACTCTTGTTTTTAGATAATCAAACCTACACAGTCATTCTATTTCTGAAAAACATTTGAAATTGGCATTTACATCCAAGAAAGTAGACTATTAGCAAACTAGGTTTTTTAATAAAGCAAAACTAACTGTTAATTATGTTATTGCAAACACACAGGATCAGGTTTTATTTGTTGGAATCTGAGTAAATATTTAATACAAGAAAATTGAGCTCACTCATTCACCTGGACATAGAATAAGTCAGCTTCCCCCATTTTAAAAGTTTTAAGCTGAAACATCTGTCTGAAAATGTGGTTATCCTTTTGAAAGCACTTCTCTGCTCCCTATGTAAGAAACACCTGCTCTGCTTTCGGTAACAACTTCCTATTTATTTCAAACAAATGTGTTTGGTATATGTTTATGTTTTCTGATGGATTACATGAATGAAAAGAACTTGTTCCTGTTTAGTTAGAACACCTCGAAAATTCACTTACAGTGGAACGTGAAAAAAAAAATGTTTGTCACCATCTCAAGACACACTTAACTATTATTGCAGAAACACAGTGAGTGGTTACTTTAAACTATTTAAGCTAGAACACAAGCTACTATTAATCTCAACACACATTATGTTGAGATTCTAAACAAAGACGAACAGCAAGTGAAAACAGAGGGACTGTTTTTAGAGAGCAACATTTTTGGAAGAATCAGATTTTGGCTGTGGCAGTTGTGGGGCATTAGCACCATCTAGTGTTTGAAAGTTTAATTACTGAAATGATGAAAACCAAACTAATTTCAAAAACTTCGTTCAAATTAATGTTCAAAAGACTCAGAGAAAACAACCTAAACAATTGCTTTATTCTTTATAAAATGTAGTGATCTTTTTATTTCATATGCTGTATAGCATCATATAGATGAAAATTCCAGGTGAGCAATATTCAGTAGGGTGTTCTCTTGCTTTTAAAAGATAAAGCTTAGAACAGAATAGCAAATTGTCATAAAATCAAGAAGTAAAAAATTAAAAATTGGCAATTAGAACAATATTTTTACAAATATAATAAGCTTTAGAATCTGCCATTTAGGTAACAGAATGTTGGGTTTTACTAATACAATCATTTAAGCATCAGGATATTTATTGCAAAATTAAGCAGCAAACAACATTTAAAGTGATTCTATTCCATAACACTAATATTCCATGGTCACAATTCCTGCACCTAGAAGTTTAAGGCAAGAGGATTATGAGAAGAAGGCCAGCCGGGTAGACAAAGATTGTGTCTTAAAAATAAGCAAACAGGCAAAGGGATGGTGTAGAAAAATGTAAATTTTTCGACCAGAATGTTAGCTTTATTGTTTTTTTTTTTTTTTTTTTACTGTAAAATCAAACTTCCCAATATATTTGGAATTTTCTGTAAAGAAATGTAAGCAAAAACTTTCTCTGGTAGAAGTTAAGAACACAGCACAGGACTTCCAATTCCTACACCCATACTTCCTATGCCCAAACCATATGCACTAGTTCAAAATCACTGGCTCCGATGTCTGCACACTTATCTTCTGCTTCTGATTCTGGCACTTTCAGAAATCTTGGAAAAGTTAGTAGACATTTGAATCTCCATGTCCTCAAATAACAAAAGGATGACAATGAAAAATAAATACAACCAAGAAACACAAACTCCTGCAAAATATTTTCTCCTGATTCTTTTGCTTATTTGGGAATCTCACATCATAGTCTCCCATTGTGCTCATCTCCCGGTCTTCCCACATTTGTCCCCTTACCTGTGAGGTCCCTCAACAACCCGTGCCCCCCCCACACACACAAATTTCAAAACTAATTTCAACACACAGAGGAGACGAAAGAAAGAAAGAAAGAAAGAAAGAAAGAAAGAAAGAAAGAAAGAAAGAAAGAAAGAAAGAAAGAAAGAAAGAAAGAAAGAAAAAGAAAGAAGGGAGGGAGGGAGGGAGGGAAGACAAGTCTATTTTGTCTGTGTATTCACTGAATCATGGTCAAATTCCTAGTGGCCAACCCCACAAGAGAGGTTGGATTTTTTTTGTTGTTGTTGTTTGTTTTTGTTTCTGTTTTGTTTTCTCTGCCTGCATCGGGGCCAGAAGCCATCAGCTGAAGCAAGCCATGCTGTAGAGTAAGGAAAAAATTCCAATCCAGTGATAATTATTATTTTACTTACAGTTTGTTTTTACTATTGGAACTGATTATGTTTTGTTTTCTTGTCTCCTTGAGACAGAAGTTCTTTGTATAGCCTTTGCTTTCCTGGAACTCACTCTATAGACCAGGTTGACCTTGAACTCAGAGATCTGCCTGCCTCTGCCTCCCAAGAGCTGAGGTGTGCTACCACTGCCCAACTAGACTGATTTTTAAAAAGGGGATATTACAAAGATTCATTACCAAGGAGAAAAGAATGATTATCTCAGGGAGTTTAATTACAAGTACTTTTAAGGTTCTTTTTGTCTGTTTCATTTTTGTAATTCCAAAGAGTGTGAAGCCATGTGAGGCTAGCTCTCCCGAACATGTGCCCCATGTCTGTACTGATGTGCTATAGGTCAGTGAGGGACAGGGCCAGCTCTCTCAGTCCATGGACATTAACATGGCTTCGGGCAACAGCAGACATCTACAAGGTCCATGGCTATATCATTACCACTGACCAACTAATGGCCCTCAGGGGATGGATGCATGTACCACAAACCTCAACAGGGTCTCAGGTGGTTGGTTACACATGACACTCACATCAGCATGCCCCCACTCCCAAGGCAGCAATGCCAGCGAACATCACCAAGTTATCACACCACAGCATAGACCTCATATGTCCACGTGAATCTCAGGTTTCTTCCAGGCCTGGGGCAACAGTATGAACCACAGACACAAATATGGCCTGTGGTGGTATTGTGGACCATGGTGGTCCTTCAAGGAGGTTCAATCCAGAATGTGAACCTTTCTTCAACCTGAGCCTCTGCAAGAGCAAGAGGGATCTGAAAACTGGGAGGTATGGTGAGGGACAGGGGGTGGGGAGTCTGAGTCTATACAAGATGCAGGATGTTGTATACCATCCTGCCGACCCTACTGGACAATGGCAGCATGTTGAGCTCAACCCTCTCTCTCATCTGTCATCCAAATTATGTCTCCAGTTCTGCTTCTCCCCTTAGGCACACAGCTCTCCATTACATATGTGTTCGTTTTAGTAGTTCTCGGTGGCTTCAGACTGATGCACAGCTACAATGTCCCAACCCGTATATATATTAAAAAATATATTTTACATACATACGTATGTATGTATATGTTATATACTATCCTTAATATATTGAAAAGTAAGCATACTGCGATGAAAGAAAACATGCAAACTATCTTTTTTAGGTCTTGAGTACCTCGTTCCACCTGATTTGTTTCCAACTCCACCTGTAAATTTCCTAATTTACCCCATTGTGAAAACATACCATATTTTTTGTTATCCATTCTTCAGTCGATAGACATCCAAGGTTTTTGTATTTCCTGGATATTGTGAATAGAGCAACAATGAACACGGATGAATAAATATCTCTGTAGCAGGATGGAGAATTCTTTGGGAGTATACTTAAAAGAGTAGTATAGCTATGTTTGATGGTAGACCTGTTGCTAGCTTTTGGGAGAAACTTTACTCTGATTTCCATAATGGCTGCAGCAGTTTGCACTCCCACCAACTGTAAAAACCATTCCCCTTCCTTCACTTTCCACACCGGTAGGAGGTCATTTCTTTACTTGATCTTATTCAGACTGGGAGAAGATGAAATCTCAGAGCAGTTTTAATTTTCATTTCCCAGATGGCTAACGATATTAGCCACTTAAAAAAGTTTCTCAGTTATTTTTATCTCATTTCCTACATTGAAAATAAATGTTGTTAAAATATATTTTGATTATGGTTTCCCCTTCTTTAACTCCTCCCAGATCGCCCTTTCCAATCCACCCAAATATACACCATTTTCCTCTCTCATTTGTATACAAACAAGCACCTAAAAACAAATAATAAAATTAAAGTAAAGTAAAAACCAAACAAACTTTATAAGAACTGTCCTGTTTTTAAAATGGCTTTTTCACATTCTTGAGGTTAAGGATGGCTTTTAGCACAGCCTGAGAAAGTTGTTTGGCTTTTTCAATCATGGTTTTTATAAACAAATATTAGGAATTTTATGTAGTCATTCTGAATTTGAGTTGGTAACTTTAATCACATTTGGAAAACTTTGAGGTTTTAGCTGTCCATTCTGTCTGTTCTCTCATCTACTTTTGACATCCAGTTATATATAGCATGTATTTCTGCTTGTGCACACTCAAAAAATTAATTTGTTCTGTTATTGTTTATACAGTATTCTTTCTACCATATTTGAACATTCTATCACAATTCTCCCCAAATGGAATACATTTCTTTCGGATTTCAGATAACTTCAGATCATATTATAGGTTATTATTTCTAATATTCATTCATAACATTAAGATAACATTTTAGAGCCATTTATTTTGAACTTCTTTAATTATTTTTGTCTTTTTCTTAGAATTTGTTAAAGGTACTTAAACTGGCTATTTAAAAGATTCCTTTCTAACTCTGATATGTGGATCAATGTTGATCTACTATTTATTTTCTCTTTGTGTCTACTTTTCATCTTTGTATTTTAATTTTCATAGTTCATATATTTAATAGAAAATGAACACAGTGACCAAAGTTTGTTATTCATTCACACCAACAAGAACATTTTTCTTTTTTATCTCAATCCTGAATTTAATTGAATTGTATCTGATTTGCAACTTTAGCTTAAGTTAGCTCACTTCTAGTCTCAAATACTTCAAAACAAAGACCTTCTTGTGTATGAGCTTGTGTCTATGTGTTTAAGCCCAAATCTGCCCCTTTCTTTACTCCAGTAGACCACAATAAATTTGTCTTCTCTCCTGCTATTTGAGATACACTTTAACTTAAACACTGAAAGACTTTCAAATATTCTAATGTGTTAATGAAGTCACCAATTCTATATTTCAAGACGTGACGTCTGTGAGACTATAGGAAAATCTATGCTTCACTTAGGAATCAGGTAATTCCAACTAAGATTCAGATTCCAAGTTAGACATACTTCCAATATACATGTCTTATTATTTCTGCCTTCACTGCCATTCTTGAATTCACATAACCCCTGGTCATCAGTTCATATACAGAACTAACACATATAACCAGATAAGCAATACCATAGACATAAATCATGAAAGGTACAGGCCCTTCTCACCTAGGTTTGTTCATAAATTTTCATTGTTTCTATAATTTGTGCTTAGGCACTCCTATAAATACCTCCACACAAACATTTTTCCACTCCATATAAATAGTACTAACATAATTCTGTCCTGCCTTTTTATACTATTTCAATGTTGAATGTCGCCTTACAATTCATGTTACCTTAAGTAGAGGAATTTTAATTCAGCAACATGGCTGCCCTGGCAGGGGATCATATCCAAAGATCTGATCCATCTTCAATGTCATACCTTTAATACTTCTAGCTGGAAATACAGATATGCCCTTAGCACACACCTTTAATCCCAAACAATGGAGGCAAAGTTAGTTTGTAAAAATAAGCAACCATGTGTAAATGTCATGTCTAATTGAGGGGCAAAATGATTAATCAGAGAAAAATTAGACAGAATGAGTCAGAGATAGGATATGCCCAACTTTGATGAGGACAAGAAAGAGAGGTGACTTAACTATGTAGTAGGAGTGGAAGAGAGAGGGGGAAAGAGAGAGATGCGGAAGGGAGAGGAAGAAGTTTTACTGGACATGTTTTATAGAGACAGTTTACAGATAAGTACAGAATGAGCCAAAGAATGAGAATGAGTCAGAAGGTTAGAACAAATTGCAAGAATTTGTTTGAGATCAAGCAGAGTAACTCAGTGTTGACCCAAGAGAAGCCTGATTGAATCAATTATGTTGGAAAGGAGTTTGGATCAGAAGAGCTGAGTTGAACCAGCCAGCCAGAGTTCCAAAAGAACTGGAAACGATGAATTCATTCAACATTAAGCCTGCAAGATGACAATTATATCTTGTGAATGAAAGTTATCTTTATAATCTTACTATGCTTTATTTTTATAAGTAGAATTTACTGTTTATAATACATATTATGAGTTTAAAAATAATGATTAGCTTTGCTACTAGGAAATATTTTATGGACAGATAGTTTTATTTAGTCATAGTTTTGTTTGTTCATTCATTTGTTTTTTACAACTTAGAAGATTGCCTAGTAAATTTTCATACTGTTGTGCACATAAATAGCTGGATGGACCTTTAATTGGTATGATTAAAAGAAAAAAGCATGTGCATACTTTTAAAAATAGGTATTTCAAACATTGGTGTGTTTTTAATTACTTGTAGATTGTAAAGGTCCTCCTCCAAGAGAAAATTCAGAAATTCTGTCAGGCTCGTGGTCAGAACAACTATATCCAGAAGGCACCCAGGCTACCTACAAATGCCGCCCTGGATACCGGACACTTGGTACTATTGTGAAAATATGCAGGAGTGGAAAATGGGTGGCTTTTAACCCATCCAGGATATGTCGGAGTAAGTACTTCATGTTTGTAAAACTTAAGAAAATTTTTACTTTTGAATGTATAAAATTATTACAATATATTTACAAATTGTATTACTGCTATAACTAAAATATAGAGAAAGCATTTTAAAATGTAGTTATCCTACAAAACTAAAAATGGAAGCATGCAGTTATCTTCAATTATAAAATACTTTGTTATTTTCAGTTTTTCTTCTACTCAATAATATCAAAAATGTGCTTCCCTGACTCCGACATAAGATGTGTTTCATGGACCATACACTAATATTGTATATTCTTTTCATTTTAGAAAGGCCATGTGGGCATCCCGGAGATACACCCTTTGGATCCTTTAGGCTGGAAGTTGGATCTCAATTTGAGTTTGGTGCAAAGGTTGTTTATACCTGTGATGATGGGTATGTTGTTAGCATTATAAGGCTTATTCTTGTAACTGCATAGGAACTCTACAGTAAATTTTTACTTTAGGAAGACTAAATTTTCTATAAATATTTAAAATATTATGCATAAATAAAACTATGCAGTGAATGTTTTTATTTGGACATCATGTGATCTCCATAACATTAGAAAGTAAGTGATTTATGACAGTTCTGACACAGTGTTGAAATATGGGAGTATTAAGTTGCTATACACAAAAATTAAGCATTCAACTCACAAGTCCTTACTACATTCCACTATTGAACAATATCATGTGAGACTGGATACTTTTGTGTATTAGGGGATAGAATTGTGAAAACAACTACATTATGCAGTAATCCTCTTAAAAAGATTTTATAGTATTTAAAGAAAGCAAGACTTTTACATATGAAAAATTATCTCTCCTGAATATTATTGTTAATGTTTAGTAGTGTGCAAATTACTCTTATTGCATAGGTACCAAAGGCTAATTTCCCATAATCATTGACTCCTCTCTCTGAACAGCCCCTGGTTCTTGTGGCTGACATCATCACTCACTCCTGAGGTATTCATTTCCTATCATACAGGAAAGTTATAGTTGTAATACTATCCCAAATAAGTACAAAGGAGGTTAAACACTTTGAATGGAATCTTTTTAATTGCCTTTTCTTTACTGATTTGAGGCAATAAATTATAACAGTTTAATTAGCTCCAAAAGATCCCTAAACTCAAATATTCAATGTTCATAACATCTTACTCTGATGTCCTCTCTTACACAAGAGAAGACTTACGCGCATCCTAGGTAGGATTAGCAGGAGAAATAAATATGACCCTTACTTAAAGCCCTTCAAAATGATCCTGGAGTTCCACAAATATGCACTAGATACTCAGTTTTATTTAACTTCTCTGTAACATAATGAAGAATAGTTTAGGCAGAGTAAACCAAATGAATGCTCAGTACTCGTCTCCCACTGTAAGAATCATAATTATACTCCTTCATTAAATGTCCTTTTACCTGTGTGCCCCAGCAAAACATCATTTGACATAACTAACTTTCTAAAGAAAACTACAAGTTTCCACTTCACTTATTTAACTCTAATTCTTGGTCTCTTGAACTCATTGTTGCCTCTTTCATCGTGAATATACCAAGAGTAAACACTGATACAACCCAACTAGGTCAGCAACTTTGTATATTGAATCTGAACCACAAACATGAATCTGTTGGTCAAATTACTGACAATTATCAGTTAAAGTCCTCACACCATGGAGGATAAAAATAAGTAAAAGTAATTTAAATTTCTATTGGTGAATGTTAAATCTATCTTGAGGAATCATTGTTTTTTAATGCAGAAGTGAATGGTAAGGATGGGATAGACTTACTGCATCCTTATATTTTTGCTCATGCTTTGTCTTTGTCCTATTCCTATGCTCAGTTCTATGCCTTTGTCTAAAGTTTCTGTCCTGAGTATAGGTTTAATTGAATACTATGTAACAGAATGATTCCTTATGAGCAATAATTTTATTGTCCAACACCATTGTGAATGATTTTGAGATGACATTGCAAACTGTTTTTTTTCCCCCTTCCTATGGACAACCATTTTTTCTCCTTTCTCATCCCTTCAAGAAATAAGTCCAGTAAGGTTTCATGTGGAATTTTACAGACTTCCTGAAGGAACTTAGCATAATAGATGGGTCTCTGCAGTGGATAGAAAGTCTCACAAATAATATGAATACCTTGGTGTGACTCTAACTAAGGAAGTGAAAAATCTGTATGATAAGAACTTCAAGTCTCTGAAGAAAGAAATTGAAGAAGATCTCAGAAGATGGAATGAACTCCCATGCTCATGGATTGGCAGGATTAATATAGTCAAAATGCCCTTCTTGCCAAAAGCAACCTACAGATTCAATGCAATCACCATCAAAATTCCAACTCAATTCTTCTCAGAGTTAGAAAGAGCAATTTGCAAATGAGAATAACAAAAAACCTAGAATAGTGAAAACTATTCTCAACAATAAAAGAACTTCTGGGGGAAATCACCATCCCTGACTTCAAGTTGTACTACAGAGCAATTGTTATAAAAACTGCATGGCATTGCTGCAGATACAGGCAGGTAGATCAACAGAATAAAATTGAAGACCCAGAAATGAACCATCACACCTAATGTCACTTGATCTATGACAAAGGAGTTAAAACCACCCAGTGGAAAAAAGACAACATTTTCAACAAATCATGCTGGCTCAACTGGAGGATAGCGTGTAGAAGAATGCAAATCGATCCATTCTTATCTCCTTGTACAAAGCTCAAGTCCAAGTGGATCAAGGTCCTCCATATAAAACCAGATACACTGAAACTAATAGAAGAGAAAGCAGGGAAGAACCTTGAGCACATGGGTCAAGGGGAAAATTTCCTGAAGAGAGCACCAGTAGCTTATGCTCTAAGATCAAGAATTGACAAAAGGGAATTCATAAAATTGCAAAGCTTTTGTAAGGCAAAGGACACTGTAAATAGGACAAAATGGCAACCAACAGATTGGGGAAAGATCTTTACCAATCCTACATCTGATAGAGGGCTAATATCCAATATATACAAAGAACTCAAGAAGTTAGAGTCTGTGGGGCAGTGGGCTGTGCACAGATAGCACAGTCGAGCATAGGTCTTGAACTTTGGGGGAACCAGTGGGTGGTGATTTCCACCTACATGGGAAGGAAGGTGTTAGATCATGTCTCCTAGACTCCTGGCTTCTGTAAAAGTTACTGCCCCCCACGGCCCCTGCAGGAGAGGTGTGTGACTATCAGTCACGCAGACAATATCCCAAGCTCCTGGCCTTCTGGTTAGACTCCACCATGACAGTTACCTGACTATAGCCAGGTATGCTCCTCCCCACAGTTACCTGTTAGCACAACCCACTATAAAATGGGCTGCTTGAGCCGGATGTGGTGGCACACGCCTTTAATCCCAGCACTCGGGAGGCAGAGACAGGCAGATTTCTGAGTTCGAGGCCAGCCTGGTCTACAGAGTGAGTTCCAGGACAGCCAGGGCTATACAGAGAAACCCTGTCTCGAAAAACCAAAAAAAAAAAAAAAAAAAAAAAAAGGCTGCTTGACCCCTCCTCGCTCTCTTGCTCTCACCTTTCTTACTCTCCTCTCTAGCCCTCTTCTCTCTCTCCCTTTCCCCCTCTCTCCACGTGGCCATGGCTGGCCTCTCTCTTACCACCTTCTCTCCTTCTCTCTGCCTTTCTACAATGAAGCTCAAAAACCATCGACTGTCTCTGCTCATCCAGTCCTGCAGTGCTTGAATGATGGGATAGGCTTTTCCCTAATGAGCTGCCTCTAACCTCCTGCTGGAAGGTCTTCCTCCACTCCAGCCACAGACCAGACTAAGGACTCTCGCCCAAATGAGAACCACTCAGCAACCCCCTCTTCCCCTGCCCTCTCCTCCCTTCAACCCTGGGGCTAACCAAGCTGCCTCCCCGACCCCCCCCCTCCACTCTGTTCTCAGCTCGTCAGTGGTTTCAATCTGTGTTTTGGATGCCCGAGGGTGAGAACCTGGTACCTAGGACTGCCCCTTGTCCACCCACCCCCCCCACCAAGCTGGAGTTTAGTGGCTTCACACAGCCAGACACCCAGCCAGTCCTTCCTAGTCCCCATGCCCAGAGCACTGGAACTCTGTCAGGTCAGGTGTTTTCTCCCACTCCCTTTATCTGCCCCTAACACCCCCCCCATCTGCCCCTAAAGACTCCAGAGAAACAAATAACCATATTATAAAATGGGTTACAAAGCTAAAGAAAGAATTCTCAACAATACCGAATGGCTGAGAAGCAATTAAGGAAGTGTTCAACATCCTTAGTCATCAGGGAAATGGAAATCAAAACAACCCTGAGATTCCACATCACACCAGTCAGAATGGCTAAGATCAAAAGTTCAGGTGACAGTATTTTCTTTCTTTTTAAGAGCAAGATAAAAATAATAAAAGAATGAGAAATATTTTTTCCTTTGGAAATCTCTTACTGGAGGATATCCAAGACTGGACAGAGCTTTAAACTACATAAAACACATGATGTCTTAACCCGAATTATGCTTGTGTTTTCAGCTATCAACTGTTGGGTGAAATTGATTACCGTGAATGTGGTGCAGATGGGTGGATAAATGATATTCCAATATGTGAAGGTAAATGAAAAACAGATTTGTAATGTATGTCTAAATATCTGATTTTCTAAACTGTGTAGAAAAATATTTTTTTTTTTACTTTTTACACTCCACATTTTATTCCCCCCATCAACCCTCTAACTGTTCCACATCCCATACCTCCTTCCCACACCACTGTCTTCACATGGATGTTCCCAACCCTCACCCCACCTGACCTCTAAATTCCCTCATTTCTGAATGAACAAAAATCCGGAATTCCTATACTGTATGTGTGTTGGGGGCCTCATATCAACTGGTGTATGCTGTCTACTTGATGGTCCAGTGTTTGAGAGATCTTGGGGGTCCAGATTAACTGAGACTGCTGGACCTCCAACAGGGTCACCCTTCTCCTCAGCTTCTCCCAGCCTTCCCTAATTCAACAACAGGAGTTAGCTGCTTCTGTATATTGGTTGGGTGCAAACATCTACATCTGACTCTTTCAGCCACTTGTGTCAGGAACAGTCTCTCTCTCTCTCTCTCTCTCTCTCTCTCTCTCTCTCTCTATATATATATATATATATATATATATATATATATTATGTGTGTGTGTGTGTGTGTGTGTGTGTGTGTGTGTGTGTGTATTTTTTTCGATTCTTTTTTTACAGTCCAGTCATTATCTCCCTCTTGGTCTGCCCTGTGACTGTTCCTCATTGATTCCTCCTCCCCAGTCTCAAGAGGATGTCCCCACCCCCATCACCCCTGCACTGTCAGATCTTCCCACTCCGTGGGGTCTCAAGTCTCTCAATAGTTAGGTTCTTATTCTCACTGAGGCCAGACCATGCAGTCTTCTGCTGCATATGTATCAGGGGCCTCATGTCAGCTGGTGCATGCTGCCTGATTGGTGGCTTCTTGTCTGAGAGATCTTGAGGGGTTCAGATTAGTTGAGATTGCTGGTCTTACTAAGGGGTCACCTCCTCTCAGCTTCTTTCAGTTTTTCCCTAATTCCACCACAGTGGTGACCAGCTTCTGTTCATTAGGTGGCTGTAAGTATCTGCATCTGTCTCCTCCAGCTGTTTGTTGGGCCTCTCAGAGGGCAGTAGGCTATCATTGTAGTAGAGAAAGTTATTGAAATATCTTTCAACAATATGATGCTGTGAAGGTTTTCTCATAGCCTTAAATTTAGAAAAAAAAAAAAAGGAGGGCAAGAATTAAAACAGAAATCTTGCTTTTCACTTCATGCTCATATGTAGAACAAAGAGTAAGAATGAGAAGATACAGGTCTTCCTTGTGATTTAGGGGAAAAAGTTCCATCCAAATGCTGTGTCCTACTTCCATGGGAAATAACAAGTGAGAGAAAGAAGAGGTAGGGTGGAAGGAGAGAGGTCATGACCTTGGACATTCTCCTACAGAGACGTTCAAAGAAGGAAACGAGAAATTGTTCCAGGGAACATCTGCATCAGAATTTAAGTGATGCTTGCTTAAAATTGAGGTTTGGGGCCTCCAAATTGCCTCTTTGGGTGATAAGACAAGAAAACCTCTCTAGGATATCCATTACATCCAAAGTTTCCTTCAGGAAAGTAACTCTGAATTCCTTCATGACAGAGAAATTAAGTTCAAAAAAATGTTTAAATAGTTTGAGCACTGAGGTGAAAAGGAAAGAAACATTCCGAAGCATTTTTTTTTTTTATCAGGAGAAACACTTTAAAATTCACTGTTTTTACATATTATTACAATGTAATATCATATTGCTTTGAATTATCAAAAAAACGTTTGTATTACACTATTCCAAAAACTCATATTTGTTCAGAATTTAGGAGATGCTTGCTGTCATGAAGATATAAACTATCACTGTAAGTAATAGTTTCCTTTTCCCATTCCCAGAGAAGCTGATAAGAAAATTACTTGTATTAGTTAACTTTTATGTATTGCAAACAGTGATACTGAATATTTCTCCAACATTGAAGTCATTTCCTGCTGAGTGTTGGGGTTTTAGTTCACCTACATGTGTTTTATGTTGAAGCTTTCAAGTTCTGTTAGTAAAAGCGATGCCTGTATTTTCAGTTGTGAAGTGCTTACCTGTGACAGAAGTCGAAAATGGAAGAATTGTGAGTGGTGCAGCAGAAACAGACCAGGAATACCATTTTGGACAGGTGGTGCGGTTTGAATGCAACTCAGGCTTCAAGATTGAAGGACAGAAGGAAATGCATTGCTCAGAAAATGGTCTTTGGAGCAATGAAAAGCCACGATGTGTGGGTAAGACACACACATATGTTTGCTTCATATTTGAATGGTTTTGGCTATTCTAGTGAAAAATGTACATTTCTTTCTTTTTTATTGAATATTTTATTTACTTACATTTCAAATGTTATTCCCTCTGAAAGCCCACTCACCCTATCTCTTCCCCCCACCCTTGCACCTCAACCCACCCACTCCTGCATCCTGGCCCTGGCATTCCCCTACACTGGGGCATAGAGCCTTCACAGGACCTAGGGCTTCTCCTCTCATTTATGTCCAACTAACCCATTCTATGCTACATATTCAGCTGGAGTCATCAGTCTCACCATGTTTACTCTTTAGTTGGTGATTTAGTCTCTGGGACCTCTGAGGGTACTGGTTATTTCATATTTTTTTTCTTCCTATGGGACTGTAAATCCCTTCAGCTCCCTGGGTCCTTTCTCTAGGTCCAACACTGGGAACAGTGTGCTTTGTCCAATGGATTACTGTGAGCATCCACTTCTGTATTTGTCAGGCGCTGGCAAAGCCTCTCAGGAGACAGCATTATCATACTCCTGTCATTAAGCACTTGTTGCCATCCACAACAAAGTATGGATTTGGTGATTGTATATGGGATGGATCCACTGGTAGAGCAGTCTCTGGATGGTCATTCCTTTAGTTTCTGCTCCAAACGTTGTCTCTGTAACTCCTTCCATGGGTATTTTGTTCCCTTTCTAAGGATCGTAGTATCCGCACTTTGGTCTTCTTTCTTGAGTTTCATGTGGTTTGTGAATAGTATCTTGGGTATTCCAAACTTCTTGACTAATATGTACTTCTCAGTGACTGCATATCATGTGTGTTCTTTTGTGATTGGGTTACCTCACTCAGGATGATATTTTCTAATTCCATCCATTTGCCTAAGAATTTCATAAATTCTTTGTTTTTAATAGCTGAGTAGTACTTCATTATGTAAATATACAACATTTTCTGAATCCATTCCTCTGTTGAGGGGCATCTGGGTTCTTTCCAGCTTCTGGCTATTATAAATAAGGCTGCAATGAACATAGTGGAGCATGTGTCCTTATTACATGTTGGAGCATCTTCTGGGTATATGCCCAGGAGTGGTGTTGCTAGGTCCTCAGGTAGTACTATGTCTAATTTTCTGAGGAACTGCCAAACTGATTTCCAGAGTGGTTGTACCAACTTGCAATCCAACCAGCAATGGAGGAGTGTTCCTCTTTCTCCACATCCTTGCCAGCATCTGCTGTCACCTGAGTTTTTGATCTCAGCCATTCTCACTTGTTTGAGGTGGAATCTCAAGGTTGTTTTGATTTGCATTTCCCTGATGATTAAGGATTTTGAACATTTCTGTAATTGTTTCTCAGCCATCCAGCATTCCACAGTTGATAATTCATTTTTGGGCTCTGTACTCCATTTTTTGATAGGGTTATTTGTTTCCCTAGTGTCTTACTTCTTGAGTTTTTTGTATATATTGGATATTGGCCCTCTATCAGATTTAGGATTGGTACAGATACTTTCCCAATCTGGTGGTTGCCATTTTGTCCTAGTTACAGTGTCCTTTGCCTTACAGAAGCTTTGCAACTTTATGAGGTCTCATTTGCCAATTCTTGATCTTACACCATAAGCCATTGTTGTTCTGTTCAAGAATTTTTCTCCTGTGCCCATATGTTTGAAGCTCTTCCCCACTCTCTCCTCTGTAAGTTTCAGTGTATCTGGCTTTATGTGGAGGTCCTTGATCTACTTGTACTTGAGCTTTGTACAGGAAGATAAGAATGGATCAATTTACATTCTTCAACATGATAACTTCCAGTTGAGCCAGCACCATTTGTTGAAAATGCTGTCTTTTTTCCCACTGGATGATTTTAGCTCCCTTGTCAAAAATCAAGTGACCATAGGTGTGTGGGTTCATTTCTGGTTCTTCAATTCTATTTCATTGATCTACTTCCTTGCTGCTGTTCTGATACCATGCAGTTTTTACCACAATCACTCTGTAGTTCATCTTGAGCTTAGGGATGGTGATTCCACCAGAGATTATTTTATTGTTAAGAATAGTTTTTGCTATCCTGTTTTTTTCGTTATTCAAGACGAATTTCAAAATTCTAAATCTATGAAGAATTTAATTGGTGTTTTGATTGGGATAGCATTGAGTCTGTAGATTGCTTTCAGCAAGATGGTCATTTTTACTATATTAATCCTGCCAATCCATGAGCATGGGAGATCTTTCCAATTTCTTGGATTTCTTTCTTCAGAGACTTGAAGTTTTCATCATATAAATGTTTTACTTGCTTTGTTAAAACACACTAAGCTATTTTAAATTATTTGTGTGTATTGTGAAGGGTGTTGTCTCCCTACTTTCTTTCTCAGCCTGTTTATCTTTTGTGTAGAGGAAGGTCACTGATTTGTTTGAGTTACTTTTATAACCAGCTACTTTGCTGAAGTTATTTATAAGGTTTAAGAGTTCTCTGGTGAAATTTTTGGGGTCAGTTACGTATACTATCATATCATCTCTGAACAGTGATATTTTGACTTCTTCCTTTCCAATTTGTATCACTTTGATCTGCTTTTGTTGTCTAGGACTTCAAGTACTGTATTGAATAGGTAGGGAGATAGCCCCTGATTTAAGTGTGATTGCTTCAATTTCTCTCCATTTAGTTTGATGTTGGCTACTGTTTTGCTGTATATTACTTTTACAAGGTTTAGGATCGCCTTGACTTCCTGATCTTTCCAAGACTTTTATCATGAATGGGGGTTGGATTTTGTCAAATGCTTTCTCAGCATCTAATGAGATGACCATATGTTCTTTTTTCTTTGAGTTTGTTTATATAGTGGGTTACATTGATTAATTTCCATATAGTGAGCCATCCCTGCATCCTCAGGATGAAGCCTACTTGATCATGATGGATGATTGTTTTGATGTGTTCTTGGATTCGGTTGACAAGAATTTTATTGACTATTTTTGCATTGATATTCATAAGGGAAATTAGTCTGAAGTTCTCTTTATTTCTTAGGTCTTCGTGTGGTTTAGTCATTAGAGTAATTGTGGTTTCACAGAATGAATTGAGTAGAGTACCTTCTGTTTCTATTTTGTGGAATAGTTTGAGGAGTGTTAGAAGTCTGCAATAAACCCATCTGGTCCTGGGCTTTTTTTTTTTGGGAGACTATTAATGACAGCTTCTATTTCTTTAGG
>NC_034594.1:114304562-114308122 GCF_900095145.1 Mus pahari | reverse complement strand
AATAGTTTGAGGAGTGTTAGAAGTCTGCAATAAACTTTTTTTTTTTTTTTTTTTTTTTGGTTGGAAGACTATTTGGATGACTGTTTCTATTGCTTTAGTGGCTATGGGATTATTTAGATCATTAATCTGATCCTGATTTAACTTTGGTACCTGGTATCTCTCTTGAAAATTGTCCAATTCATCCAGGATTTTCAGTTTTATCGAGTATATGCTTTTGTAGTAGGATCTGATTTTTTAGATTTCCTCATATTCTGTTGTTATATCTCCCTTTTCATTTCTGAATTTATTAATTAGTATAATGTCCCTGTGCCCTTTAGTTAGTCTGGCTAAGCTTTTATCTATATTTTGATTTTCTCAATGAACAAACTCCTGATGTAATTGATCCTTTGTATAGTTCTTTTTATGTCCACTTGGTTGATTTCAGCCCTGAGTACAATGATTTCCTGATGTCTACTCCTATTGGGTGAATTTGCTTCTTTTTGTTCTAGAGTTTTCAGGTATGCTGTCAAGCTGCTAGTGTATGCTCTCTCCAGTTTCTTTTTGGAGGCTCCCAGAGCTATGAGTTTTCCTCTTAGGACTGCTTTCATTGTGTCCCATAATTTGGGTATGTTGTGGCTTCATTTTCATTAAACTCTAAAGAGTCTTTAATTTCTTTCTTTATTTCTTCCTTGACCAAGTTATTATTGAGTAGAGTGTTGGTCAGCTTTCACGTGTATGTGGGCTTTCTACTATTTATGTTGTTACTGAAGATCAGCCTTAGTCTGTGGCAGTCTGATAGGATGCATGAGATAATTTCAATCTTCATCTATAGCTTGAGACCTGATTTGTGACTGATTATATGGTCAATATTGGAGAAGGTATCAGGAGGTGTTGAGAAGAAGTTATATCCTTTTGTTTTAGGATAAAATGTTCTATAGATTTCTGTTAAAGCTATTTGTTTAATAACTTCTGTTAGTTTCACTGTGTCTCTGTTTAGTTTCTGTTTCCAGGATCTGTCCATTGATGAGAGTGGGGAATTGAAGTCTCCCATGATTATTGTGTGAGGTACAATGTGTGTTTGAGCTTTACTAAAGTTTCCTTAATGAATGCGGATGCCTTTGCATGAGTATGAAGAAGTATCCCTCCTTATCTTTTTGATAACTTTATGTTGAAAGTCAATTTTTTTCAATATGACTACTCCAGCTTGTTTCTTGGAACCATTTGCTTGGAAAATTCTTTTTCAGCCTTTTACCTAAGGTAATCTCTGTCCTTGTTCCTGAGGTGGGTTTTCTGTATGCAGCACAATGCTGGGTCCTGTTTATGTAATCATTCTGTTAATCTATGTCTTTTTATTGGGGAATTGAGCCCATCGATATTATGAGATATTAAGGAAAAATAATTGTTGCTTCCTGTTATTTTTGTTGTTAGAGTTGGAATTCTGTTCATGTGGCTATCTTCTTTTAGGTTTTTTGAAATATTATTTTCTTGTTTTTCCTGGGCATAGTTTCTTTCCTTGTATTGGAGTTTTCCCTTTATTATTCTTTGAAGGGCTGTATTTGTGGACAGATGTTGTGTAAATTTGGTTTTGTCATGGAATACTTTGGTTTCTCCGTCTATTGTAATTGATATTTTGCTGGGCATAGTAGCCTGGGCTGGCCATTTTGTTCTCTTAGGGTCTG
The DNA here is from genome assembly GCF_900095145.1 of Mus pahari. Lineage (NCBI taxonomy): Eukaryota > Metazoa > Chordata > Mammalia > Rodentia > Muridae > Mus > Mus pahari. The sequence continues at coordinate 114,306,464 of NC_034594.1, read as the reverse complement.
TCTGACATCTACACAGAATCTCCTGGCTTTCATAGTCTCTGGTGAGAAGTTTGGTGTAATTCTGATAGTTCTGCCTTCATATGTTACTTGACCCTTTTCCCTTACTGGTTTTAATATTCTTTCTTTGTTTTGTGCATTTGGTGTTTTGATTATTATGTGTTGGGAGGAATTTCTTTTCTGGTCCAGTCTATTTAGGGTTCTGTAGGCTTCTCGTATGTTCTCTTTCTTTAGGTTGGAGAAGTTTTCTTCTATAGTTTTGTTGAAGATATTTACTGGCCCTTAAAGTTGGAAATCTTCCTTCTTGCCTATATCTATTATCCTTAGGTTTTGTCTTCTCATTGTGTCCTGGATTTCCTGGATGTTTTGGGTTATGAGCTTTTTGCCTTTTTGCATTTTCTTTGACTGCTGTGTCAATGTTTTCTATGGTATCTTCTGCCCCTGAGACTCTCTCTTCTATCTCTTGTGTTCTGTTGGTGATGCTTGCATCTATGCCTCCTGACTTCTTTCCTAGGTATTCTATTCCAGAGTTGTCTCCCTTTGTGATTTCTTTCTTCTTTCTTCTTCTAGTTTTAGATCCTGGATGGCTTTTTTCAATTCCTCAAATGATTGCTTGTGTTTTCCTGTAATTCTTTAAGGGATTTTTGTGTTTCCTGTTTAATGGTTTCTACCTGTTTACTTTTGTTCCCCTGTGTTTCTTTAAGGGAGTTATTTATGTCTGCCTTAAAGTTCTCCATAATTATCGTGAGAAGTCACTTTAGATCCATAACTTGCTATTCTGGTGTAATGGTATCCAGGACCTGCTCTGGTGTCAAAGTTGGGTTCTGATGATGCCAAGTAACCTTGGTTTCTGTTGCTTGCCTTCCATCATCTGATTATCTCAAGTGCTACCTGCTCTTGCTATATCTTATTGGAGCCTGTACTTCCTGTATTCCTAGTTGAGTCAAAACTCCTCAGAGTCCAGGTTTCTCAGGGATCCTATAATTCAGGGATCCTGTGGTCCTGAGATTCTGGGTGTGTCAGAGTTTCTGGGAATCAAACTACCTCTTAGACCCTGAGATCCTGATGTGGCCAAGCTCCTGGGATCCTTGGATCCTGGGATTCTAAGATCCTGGGCATGTTAGAGCACCTGGCAGTGGTACCTCCTCTGGGGGACTGTGAGACTGTCCACTGAGTTTGTGACCAAAGTAGACAGTCACTGACTGGAAGGAACCTGAACCACTGGTCAGTCAGGTTCCTGTGTCCCTGGATTTTTCTGGTCCTAGTCACCCCTGGTCACGTTGGAATAGATGTTATGTTCTACTCACTGGTGATTCTAAGATCCTGGGCATGCTAGAGTGCCTGGGAGTGGAGAGTCCTCTGGGGACCATGGGACTGTCCACCAAGTTTGTGCCCAAGGTAGACTGGTGCTGCCTAGAAAGCTACATTTCTTTCATAAAGTACATTTTTAAATAAAATAGAATCTACATACATATTAATGCATATTAAGCATGATTGTTTCACTGTAACTGAAGAGCTTTTTTGCTTGAACCCTTTTAGTTTGCCTGCAGAACTCTATATTTCATGCCTTTATGTAGTCTTTTAAATTGAAATAGCCAGGGTACGCACACTTACTGTGGCTTAAGGACTAAGATGTAAACACAGGCTCCTACATGGTGTTGCTATTCGGTATAACCTCAGCATTTCTGGTGAGCATTGTAAAACTACCCGGCAGAGCATATGTTTTACAATGTTTTTGGAAACTAAAGGCTTATTGTGTGTTTACTATCACATATCATGATTACATTTTGATTCCAATTTATATTGTTAGGAAGTATATCTGTTAGGAATATATTTGTTGTATGTTTTAATTTTAAGACATTCTAATTTTAATTAATATTTTTAGAAAGTGGTTATATATGTATT
>NC_034594.1:114294238-114303930 GCF_900095145.1 Mus pahari | reverse complement strand
GTTTGCTGCTAACAACTCTTTCTAACAGCACTGATTCTTCATTAAGATAATGATACAGTATATCTATCATTGTATATTCCATGAGGCACATACTTTACACATTGAAGTTTAACGGGTGCTACCTATATGACTGTAACAATTGTCTATGGCTAATGAAATCTTGGAAATTCTGATCCTTGAGATTAGTTTTAAAGAGCTCATATGGTTCATTCAGCTGAAAATAAAGAAGACAGGTATAGCAACCCTCAGAGAGCCATGTGGAAAACGGTGGAAATAAAAAACACAGTGTATCTACAGTAAGATGTAGTCCTGAGTCTCATCAGCTGCTCAAGGAAGCCCCGCTGTAAGATCCTGACGCATGACTGTGGAGATTAGAACAAACTTCAAAGAGGTGATTGAGGACATATCTCATTAAAGATACCATCTAAATTCACCTTGTTGAACTAATGAGTTTGTTAGACTTAAAGAGTAGAAATGTCTCAAAGATAGCTGCTTCAGCAAAAACCTACCACAACATAGGTGAGGCTCACAAAGCTGGGTACACAGCATAGGTGAGGCTCACAAAGCTGGGTACTGGAAGCACAGTGTATAGCTTGTTAGACCAACAGGTTGAAGAGTATCTGTCTGAGGGTCTTCTGTGAAGCTCAGCTGATCAAAAAGTATTTCACAGCAGTTCTTACTGCTTATGTATGCATGGGGAGGAAGGGAGGGACCTAGTCAATATGGCCAATTTCAAGGACTTTCTGAAGCTTTTGAATTGTTAACATTTTGAGTTTCCTTGGAGGCTTTTTTTATGTCTTGTGTTTTTGTTTATGTTTTTTGTTTTTGTTGTGTGTGTGTGTGTGCACACGCGTGCATGCATAAGTTCGTGCACAAGTGTGTGCAAGCATGTGCCTGTGCGCACAAGCTCACGTTTATATATATGGTGAAGGCATCATGACTTTTCAAATATCAAATGAAAGGTGACTCTAATAGATTTCCTTGAAAAGTTCTGTCTTGAAAATTGCTGTCAACAATCAGAAGTTGTGTCAATTTGCAGATTACTCAATGAAAATATTAACCCATAAGCCTGTGTCTGTTTTTATTTTCACAAGGGTTTGGGATTTTTTACTGGCTGTCATTTATTTCAAGAGTCTAATTTGCCATTATGTACAACATAATTAATGATATACATTTAATTCCTTCCAAAAATGAAAATTTGCAACAACAAGTACCTGATCAAGAGAGTGTTAAGTTCTAAACAACTTTTGTTTGGTCACTGATTTTGACTGATTGACCTAATAGGAACTAAACTCTGTCATTGTACAAATATGACCTGCTCAGTAGATTTCCTTTCATAGTAAACANTGTACAATTACTCTTTTGCATTTAGAAATTCTCTGCACACCACCACAAGTTGAAAATGGAGATGGTATAAATGCGAAACCAATTTACAAGGAGAATGAAAGATACCACTATAAGTGTAAGCATGGTTATGTGCCCAAAGAAAGAGGAGATGCAATCTGCACAGGTTCTGGATGGAGTCCTCAGCCTTCCTGTGAAGGTGACATTACTCTTATTTTTTATGAATTTTAGTATTTAAAAAGTAAAACAGTCAATGGAAAAGAAAGACGACATCACAAATCCACGTTTAGCTTATTGCATTGAGTCCAACCATCTGTCTTCATGGTGTTTATGAATCCTAATCAGAAAAGCATTATCTCAGTAGTCCTTAGGCATTAAACCTCTGCATAAGATCAACTCCAGGTGCCATCCAAAATAGATAATTTAATCCACTAAAATATCAAACTATAACCCATAATGCAGTAATATTGTATCAAGTCTGGTGCTTAAGAGGAACTTTTCAATCATTCCAGTTTCAGGTGAACCCTGGAAGCATTAGGATTCAATAGATCAGTCATGCCACACCAAATAACATATAGCAAAGAAGAATCTCTGTTTTGGACTGAATTCACCTGAAACTGGAATGACTGTCACCTATTTAAAAACTATTCCTTAGCAGATATTTGCTTTCAAACTGAGAAATATGTTTGGTTTTCCAACCGTCCATCTTTCTGTACATGCAACCAAGGCTTATTTCTTTTGAACACTAGGAGAGAGGGGAGGAATGTCAGGGGAGGGAGAGAATAGAGGGAGTGAAGAAAAGAGGCAGGAGGAGAAAAAGACTATTGAAATTTCCTTTTGATCAATTCTCAAACACAATTACAGGTCAAATAGTAAAAGTTTAGTACTGTGTTCTTGGGGGGCTTTTACCTTAGGAAGAGATGTGGCAGAGGGCACTGTTACAAGATAGTAAATAAGAGTTTGACGATAGAAATAAGATCTGCATCTTAACTCATATAGGCATACAAATCTCTGACAATGGACTTCATTTTACTGAAGAAAGATTTGTACTTCTGGATGAAAAGTAGTTTCTTATTAATAAAGGTACTGCATCACTCTGTACCTCAGCTATATGTAATAAGCATTGCCTTCGTTTTCTTGGAGCATAAAAAGAGTTTATCTGAGTTGATGTACAATTATCTCTAAATCAAGGCATCTTAATCTTTGACACTATATAGCTGAATACATAATTTGTTGCAGCTGACTTTACAAGATTCTTGGACTCCATAAGACACCAAAATTAAAATAAGAAAATATGAAAAAAGTTAACTTTCTTCCAGCTGATCATAGCCCAACCAGGGGGGTACAACAACTTCTCAGAACATTTGCATCTCTAACATATAGTAGAAACTCTCTAATGACAAGCAGGAATGATGAAAAATACCACAATTTCCTGAAAAAATTATTTTGATATATCTGTTTCCTTTACAGATTACATTTTGTAAAATTGACTTAACAATGTAAGAGAACTAAGCTTGAAGTATTGCATTCTAAGTGTTTCTACTAAACATTTGAAATAAGAAAACTGTACATTTGGATAAAAGGCACCATACATTTGAACAATTAACTACAGATAGTTAATCAGACATCATCAGGGAATTATGTTGGCAGCTTACTGTAATCTCCAAAAATATTTTTGTTCTTAATCAGTTTTACAAATTTCTTCCTCTATTGTTTGCTTGTCCTCTTAAATACTTGGCCATATTGTTGTTGTTTGGTATCTTAGAGTTGTAGGTTAAAAAGATACCGAGTTAAGCTATATTATTAAGAAAACATAAATAGAAAAACATAAACTATAATGGTCATATGAAAATATGAGAGGAAGATTATGATGAAGAGAAAAAAGAGTGAGGAACACACTTAAAGCTGATTCAAAATTAATGTTAAATGGCATAAAAATTAGGAGACACACTTGCTTTAAGTAGTTACCTTGGGGTGTTTGTTGGTGTGAAGAGACCCCATGACCAAGGGTACTCTTATAAGGGACAACATTTAATTCGGGCTGGCTTAGGAGTTCAGCGGTTTAGTCTATTATCAGCAAGGCAAGCTTGACGTTGGAGAAGGCGCAGAGAGGTCTCCATCTTATTCCAAAGGCAGTCAGGAGACTATGGGCAAAGCCCACCCAAACAGTGACACATTTCCTCTGAAAAGCCCACACCTATTCCAACAAGGACATACCTCCCATTAGTGCCACTCCCTGGGCGAAGTATATTCAAACCATGACAGTAATCATATATTATTATTATTTTAGATCAGTTTTTACTACTATACATGTGTATTATCTGTCTTCATGAGGAATCCCAACAACTTAAGTAGGAGCTGTCCCTGACTGCTGGCTGGTTGTGGATCCTGTTCCACTTAACTGGGCTGCCTTGTCTGGCCTCAGTGAGAGAGGATGTGCCTTGTCCTGCACTAACTTTATGTGCCTGAGTGGGCTGGCACCCAGGAGGCTCTTCCCCTTTTCAGAGGAGAAGGTATAGTGGGACCATGGCAAGGGGCTATATGTGGGGGGACAAAGAGGAGAAGGTAGGGCTTCAATCAGGATATAAATTGAATTAAAAAAATACAGGTATTCTGTGACACAAATTTAAAACCAGTGGAAATATTGCTGCCACCCCTTCAGGGGCTAAGTTTACACATTAGAGGTATATATGGAAAGGAAAAAAACTTTCAAATAATATTTAAAACCAGAGAATTCTGTGCCAGACTGTGTCTAAGAATGAATTGTGAAGAAAATGTCCAGACTCCTATCATAATATCTTTCTTTTATAAATTAAAATATTAGATTTAAGATGGGAAAGCATGAACTGAAGAAAGGATAGTGATAGAGACTCTCAATTTATAAACTCATTATCCCTTTGAATTCTGCATATGGGACTGAGTCATTCACCTCTATGATTTATGATTTTAACTACAGAATTATTACTATAAGGGGTTGCATTTAATTAGAGAGGATTGCTTTTATGCCTCAAGTGCAGAAGTAGTAAAAACAGAAATGAAAAAATACATGCTCATATAAACCAATATAAGGCAAATAAATTTATTTGTGCAGGAACTGTAGCTAATTAAAAATAATTTTCTAATGTAGGAATGGTATAAATTAGCAGATCTAGGCTAAGATGATTTAAGACCCAAAAGACATAACATGCACATTTGAGGAATAGCTTGGTGTATGTGAAGATCATGATTTTGAAAGTCAAAAATTATACTGTTTCTTCCTTGTTCAATATGTTTTCCCAAAGATGTCAAAGGACATGTTTAATTCAAAGAGACAGAGGTGTAAAATCTTCACAATTATTTAAAATTAAGAGCCTATGAATATTAATAAATAGCCCAAATGAGAATCAAGGCCAGAAATTTCAATCAAATAAATAGAAAGTGGAAGGAATAATGTCCATTGCTCTGAATATCTATATGATGAAGTTATTGTCATCTTTAGAATCATGAGGTACTATATATGATGGCATCAAGAGAGAAGAATTCATACCAGAGAGGAACACATACAACAGGAGGAGAGAGAGGAAACCTGACTGACATGTTAAGCATGTGAAGTTGCATTCATTTCAATGCCAATTTTACAGTTATCAATTGAAATAAATGGTATCTACTATTTAGTTTTCATATTCTTAGTTTTAGTGAGATTAAATATTTCTCATTATTTATATCTGCTTCTTTTCAGAAAAGACATGCTCGCCTCCTATTATTCCAAATGGTTTCTACACACCTCACAGGATTACACACAGAACTGATGATGAAATCAGATATGGATGTAATTATGACTTCTATCCTGTAACCGGATCAACTGTTTCAAAGTGTACAATNGATGGCTGGATGCCTGTTCCAAGATGTACCTGTAAGCTTCACTTACATATTTAATCTCCATGATCCTGAAATTAGTCTATTAAATATGCACACATGAAAATACAGTNACAGCAAATATTTAACTTTTTATTTATGTACAACCCTTAGAAATATTCTAGTTTTAAAAGTGAATATTTAATGTAATAGTATAAGTAATATTAAAATTTAAGATTCNAAGTAATATTTAAAATACATTATAGAAAACTAAAATTTTTAATTTACTCCACTTTAAATAAATATATATGTGAATAAATACATTTTTCATTTTTTCTAATTAATCATTTTCTAAGATTTGTAGTATATTATTGGGTAAGAATATTGTCATATAAAAATTTATTTTACTTATTTATTTGCATCATAGTAAATATTCCTCNATAATATTTGCCTCATAACAAACTTTTGTGGTCCCCGCTTTTCTGTCAGCTAGCTTTGAAGATGACTCAGATACTGGCTCTGCATCAGTGTGTTGCTGTCAGATATTCTTGGCTGTCAGTCATCAGGAGACTTTGCTAGGCACTATGTCCAACATGCCACACACACTAGGATTTGGCAAGAGAGCTCAGTTCCTTACCATATAAGCCTCTGCATAGATTGTTTCACAAAAGCTAACTTGCCTTAGAGTTACTGATCAGAGATACAGTAGGAGTCTAGACTCCATCCATGAGCTACACCGAGCATACAATGTTTTGGCCATGGCTGTTCCTTATATACTGAGTTCAGCATGCATGTGAAGAAGGGAATCTGTTTCTCTATCTGGAGAGAGTTCCTTTGAACAATGTCAGTGGCTTCTCAAATCATGTATTCCACTGGATTATATTGAATCAAGAGTATTTAATTTCTGGGATACTCCATTCTTTTCAATTTTTTGCCTATTTGCATCCATACATTTTTCTTTTATCTAAAAGTCTATAATAAATGTGTATCACACTTAAGCCTGATATCCTCTAAGGAATAAAGCACACAATGACAGGAGAGCTCTCGCCGATTTCTTCTCACTCATCTTTCTGTTGATATGTCAGTATTACTGAATCAATTACTTGGAAGTAGGATTTGTTTTGTTTTGCTGACTTGAGTTTATGGTCAAGTTGTCCTGTCATTTTTATCCTGTTACCAGGGGCATATTTATGTCAGAGAGTCAGTGGTAAGTCAAAGCTCCTTGCCTGATGACCACTAGCAAAGAGATATAAGGGAATGGCCAAGATCTCAATATCCCCTTCAAAGGCATTGACCCAATGACTTCACTTATTTCAGTGTGTCCAGAATCTCTGAACTTTATACCCTTTCCAATTTAAATTTAGTTCTCTTACAAATTCTTTTTTATTACATTTTATTGGTTCTATTTATTTAGTATTTGTTTTTGCCATTAGGATTTTTTTTATATAAAACTTATTCTCTCATATATTACATCATAACTGATGTTTCTTTTCACTCAGCTTCCCAACTCCTCCACCCCATCAACCTCGTTCCTCCCCATCCATCCCTCCTCCATTTCCCTTCAGAAACTGGGAGGCCCCCCAGGGATATCAGCTGACCATGCCTTATCAGATTTCAGTAAGATGAGGCATTTCTGCTTATATTTTGGCAGGATGAGGCAACTCATTATGAGGACAAGGTTGCCCAAAGTAGGGAAAAGAATCAAAAAAACAAACGACACTCCCTCTGTTAGGAATCCCACAAAAACACCAAGCAATACAACTATAAAATATATACAGAGGACATAGATTAGATTCAAGCTCCCTGATTGTCAGTTGAATCTCAGTGAAATCCCAACTGTCCAGGTTACTTGACTCTGAGATTTCTTGTGGTGTCCTTGATCCTTCTAGCTCTAATATCTTTATTCCCCATCTTCTGCAGGATTCTCCAAACTCTGTCTAATATTCAGCATAAAAGTAGCTTTTTCCTGAGTAACTGTTGTCTCATAGACTTAATGCTTCTCTCTGCTANCCTAGGCCTAGTCCTGTACTCTTTTATCTAGCCTCTGTACAATCTTATCTAGTCCAAGAATGATTTCAGCCTTTGAGACTTAGTGGTGTGTAAGACCACACCTTCCTAGTACTTCTGGAACTCTGCCTGGCTCATTCAACTCAACTGTTCTGGCTTAAACTCCTCTGTAAACTGATTGAATCAATCTGGTTTCTCTCTGAGCCTTTGACTTTGTGCTCTGCTTGGCATCAAATTAACTCTGGCAATGTGATCTAATCCTCTGGCCCCTTCTCATTTTCTGGCTCCTCCCAACTTCAGTTGTGACTAGCTTGTTCTGTCTCTGCAACCTGTCCCAGTTAAATGGTCCCCCATCCTCTTCCTCTTGCTGCTTTCTCTTAAGTAGCCTCTTTTTTCTCTCTGTTCTCATGAGAGTTGGGCATATCCTATTCTGTCAAATCTTTCTCTGATTTATCAAGTTGTCTGAGACTCAATTTGACATTTCTTTCAAACATGAGTGCTTCCTTCTACAAACTAACATTACCTGCATTGTTTTCGATTAAAGGTATGTAGTAAGGGCTTGTCTGTATTACAGCGAGATGGATTAAAGGTATACATTGAGGCTAAGCTACAGCACACTAGAAAACAGATTTTTCCTGTAAACAACACAATCTTGGGGTTCACAATGTTGTCAAAAGTTCTATACTTGTTTGTCTATGGGTCGTTGCATCTGTTTCCACTAGTTGCTGGGTGAAGCCTCTCTGATGATGACTGGGCTGGTTACCAGTCTATGAGTATAGGAGAGTATCATTAGGCATTATTGTATTGACATTTTTTCTTTGCCAGTCATGTTTGGATCTATTCTAGGTCTTTGGGCCATATATAGCCTCTGTTTTCTGGTCCTCCAGTCAGTGATAGGGGTGAATGCAACTCTCATGGCATGGGTTTCAAGCTGTATCTGTCATTGGTTATCTACTCCCTGAATTCCTGTGCCAACTTTATGCTGCCACATCATACTGGCAAGACAAATTTTAAGTTGAAGGTTTTATGTCTGGTTTGGTGCACTAAACCCTTTATGGGGTTATGTCCCCATTTTCATTACTGACTANATTAGTTTCTATATTCTCTCTGCCTTTTACTCAGTTTGGCTAAGGGTTTTTCTGTCTTGTTGATTTTCTCAAAGAATCATCTCTTTTTTTCATTGATTCTTTGTACTCTTTGATTCTGTTTCATTGATTTCAGCCCTATAATGTTTCTTAGCTCCAAGCTAGTTTACTTTCTGCTGTCTACTTCTCTTCCAGAGCTTTGTGATGTGCTGTTAAGTCACTATTATGAGATTTTTCTGCTGTCTTTATGAAGGCACTTAATGCTATGCACTTTCCCCTTGACACCACTTTGATTGTGTGTCATATGTTTGGTATTCTGTGTCTTCATTTTCATTGAATACTAGAAATCTTAAATTATTTATTTCTTCCTTTACCCTGTGGCCATTCAGAAGAGCATTGTTCAGTTTCCATGAGTTTATGGGCTTTCTGTTGTTGTTGAAGTTCACCTTTAATCCCTGTAGTCTGAGAAGATATAAGGGATTATTTCAATTATATTGTATCTATTGAGACTAGCTTTGTGACATAGTTTATGGTCTGTTTTAGAGAAAGTTCTGTGAGGTGTTGAGACAAAGGTATATTCTTTTGAGTTTGTATGAAATGTTTTTGATGGTGGTGGTGGTGTTTGTTGTTGGTGTGTGTGTGTGTTTGTGTGTGTGTGTGTGTGTGTGTGTCTTCTTTTGTTCATGTGAGATTATTTATTGTCTATGATGTAGATGATCTGCTTGTGTTAGAGTAGAGCTTATTTATTTCTTGTTTTTAGTTGATCTCCTTGGTTGGGGTTTTCTTTCTAGCAATTTTTGTAAGGCTCAGCTCTGGATAGAGATTGTTTAAATTTGGCACTCTCATGGTATATCTTGTTTTCTCCTTCTATGTTTATTGAGTATTTTTTCTGACTACTGTATTCTGGGATGCAATTGTGGTCTTTTAAAAGTATGTCGAGGCCCTTCTTCCTTTCAGAGTTTCCATTCAGAAGTCAGCTGTGTTCTGATAGGTTTGCCTTTATATTTTACTTGCTCTTTTGTTCCCACAGCTTTCAGTATGCATTTTTTTGAGTATTTAGGATGTTGATTACTATTTTGACAGGACTTCATTTTCTTTTCCCATCTATTTGTTCAGTATTAAATCAACTTATTTTAATACCAGAATTAATGTGTGTCTCTGCACTCAGATCATGATATTCTTGACCTGGGCTTTTGAATAGGTTTACAATTACAAATGAAGAATCTGTGTAGCACAGTGAGCCACAAACCCAACTAAGTTTGAGTTTCCACAATGTAGATCTACCCAAATATAGCTGCACTGTCTGTGGCTTGAATATATCTGTATTTTATTTATTTTACAGTGAACTTTCTGATACTTCATGGATATGATAAAGATGATTAATCTCTCTGTAATTTCATTACATAACTTTTCTACTTAAAA
>NC_034594.1:114284040-114292403 GCF_900095145.1 Mus pahari | reverse complement strand
TAAAGATAAATGCTACTCATTTAAACATTTGTTATTAATTATATTTCTGAATGTCATGCATGCTCATTAAACAGTTGGAAAGATATCATTTAACTTAAAGAGAGGAAAGATTTTACTTTTATTTTAATTTTTACTTTTTATGTTTCTTAGGGAAATGTGTTTTCCATTATGTGCAGAATGGAAAATCTTCATACTGGGAAGAAATATATATGCAGGGTCAGTCTGTAAAAGTCCAGTGTCACAGTGGCTATAGTCTTCCAAATGNTCAGGACACAATTACATGTACAGAGAATGGCTGGTCGACTCCTCCAAAATGCATCCTTATCAGTAAGTAACCAGCCCTTACATTGCAAGATACTAATGACTCTCTGTCCCTTCTGTATTAACTGTGGCAAAAGGCTTCATTTTTTTCAGTGTGTATAAGTGAATAGTGAAGATTATTTATAAGTATATACAACCTAAACACTCCTAGTCGATCTTAAGCCATAATAAAACAAAACATTTAGCAAACTTAATTTTATAGTACTATGTGCTTTTACCTTACTTTACATTTGACTCAAAACAATTATAAAATTATAATTTACCATTAAACAAAACAGCTAAACACATCATAGATATATTAACTTTAAATAAGTTAATATTTATGTGTTATTTATGATGTGTTATACACAAGAGAATTCATAAATAGTGTGCATGATCCAGTTATGATGTTTTTCTCCAATCTTTTTACCACTATTTTTATGTCGTGTCAATTTTTTCTTGTTGTGTATACTTGTAAATATCTCAGTTTTGTCTTATCTTATTATTTTTAAAGTAAATATCTATAAAATATTACAATATCATAGTGTTGATATACATTCCTTTTAATATCATTTGGAATTTTAAAATATGATCCTAAGTCAATTTATACTTAACAATTTTTCATATTTAGTTTTCTTCTAATTTATGCTTTAATAATTTTTTTGCAGGAAAGTGAAGAATTCTAAAAAATAATCCTTTCATTACACACGTCACAGATGTGAAGTTTTTTAGACTTAATACTGACAACTTTTTTTATAGAGACTTCATTGCCATTATCTTGCATTTTCAGAACAATTTTGAAATTATCATATACTATTGAGTCTTCATTTTTATGAATGTGATTCATATTTAAAAGTATAGTCTGATTTTGAATGCTTGTCAATTGCCTTTTATTATACCACTTTGCTGATGAGAAACTTTTCTTAGCTTCATTCTTTTTTAGATAACTGTCCCTTATTTATTTGATCTCCAAGAATTTTATCTTCATTTACTTAAAATTTTAAAAGATTAACATTATTGTTCTATTTAAAACTTTTACTGTTTTTTTAACTGATAGCTTTTCTTTTGTACTAGTTTTGTTTATAACCTTAATTTTACATATTCTTTCTAGAGTTTTTGTGAACTGGTATGAATCATATGAGTATACAATATTTTAAAAATATTTCTGGTCTTTTTACTTTTTAAAGTCCTTTTCAGGCTGATTGATTTAGTTTTCTTTCTTCAAGTAACTCAAAATATCTTAAAAGAACTGAAAGCTTTATTCTCATATTCCAAGGACTTAACTATGAAAAAATCAATTTTCTTCAGGAAACAGATCACACATATATAGAGCTCAGTTCAGTGGCATTGACAATGAGGGTGATTCTATGACTACAGCCCCATCCAGAAGCAGATGCTGGCCAGGATGTGGAGAAAGAGGAACACTCCTCCATTACTGGTGGGATTTCAAGCTGATACAACCACTCTGGAAGTCAGTATGGCGGTTCTTCAGAAAACTGGCATATACCCAGAAGATGTTCCAACTTCTAATAAGGACACATGCTCCACTATGTTCATAGCAGCCTTGTTTAGAATAGGCAAAAGCTGGAAAGAACCCAGATGTACCTCAACAGAAGAATGGATACAGAAAATGTGATACATTTGTTAGGGTATCCAGGGCTTTCTGTGGTGAGATAACTGGGTTCTGATGTTGCCAAGTGGCATTTGGTTTTTTCTCTTGCTTATGTTCTTATGCTTTCCTATCACTATCTGGCTATCTCTGGTTTTAATTGGCCTTACTGTCTCTGCCTTTAGCCTGCCCTTCCTTGTAGGAAGCTACAGATCTGTGAGCTGAATTAGAACAGGTATTCTGGGAGGCAACTAGTGCTTTCACTGGTTAGGGGTGGTCCGCTGTATCACTAGTTATGGAAGGCTTCCTGTCATCCAGGCTATGGCCGATGTCCTGTGACTCTGGTTATGACAGACCCCCTGACAGTCAGACTGTACCTGAAGGGTGAAGGTTAAGGGGGCTGGAATGCCAAGTCTGCCCTGGGCAGGGTTGTGGACTGGAAGGGAGATGTGTCTCTGTCAGGGTGAATAGGTCCAATGTATACAGGGCTCTGTAGGGTTCCCAGTTAGGCCAGGTGTTTGAGCTGGTGGGATTTACTGTGAGCCTGTTTATGATGGAACTCCTGGGAGTTATTCAGTCTCTAGGGGTGGGAGGGGATTTTGTAGCACCTGATCTTATAAGTAGCATTCTTGAAGATGCTTTCNGTTTCCCATTATTTAATTTTAGATTGCTTATAAAAACCAGGTGTTCATAATTATATGAATTAAATCTGGATCTTCAATTTGATCCCATTGGTAATTTTGTTTTTGTATTTATGCCAATATTATGTATTTTTATTACTATGTATCTGTGATAGAGCTTAAATCATGACTCATGATGACTCTGAAAGAGTTTGTTTTTTTTTTAGTTAATTAATTAATTAACTTAAATCTTGATCAAGACCCTCCTCCCACATCTCTTTCTAGTCCCAGAACTATAAATCCCCCGAAATTACACTCTCCTCTATTCTAAGGAGAAAAGGAATCCCTCTTTGGGTATGACCACACCCTGGGATATCCAGTTGCAGAAGGCCCAAGTGCATTCTGTAGAAGTGAGACCAGACCAGGCAGTCAANTTAGGGGAAGGTGATACAATGGCAGGCAACCAAAACAATTAGAATGAAGTCATGAAAACTAAGCTGGGCATCTGCTACAAATGCATAGATTGACTGGATCCAGTGCTGACATGCTTTAGTTGTTAGTTCAGTATCTGAGTCTCCATGGGCTTAGGTTAATAGATGTTGTAGGACTTCCTGTGGTGTCCTTGACTTCTTCAGTTCATTTAGTTCTATGCCTCAGTCTTCCACAAAGCACCCCAAGCACTGCCTAATGCTTGACTGCAGGTCCCTGTATCTGGTTCCACATACTGCTTGATGCAGCCTCTCAGGGGCCATTTATATTAGGATTCTCTCTGTAAGCATGTCAGGGTAGGATTGAAAGTGTCAGGGGTTGTTGATCTCACATGGCATGATCCTTATAGCTGTTTCCATATACTGCCGGATGCAGCCTCTCAGGGGCCATTTATGTTAGGACTCTGTCAGTAAGCATGTCACCGTATGACTGAAAGTGTCAGGGGTTGTCGATCTCACATGACATGGATTCCTGTATCTGTTTCCATAAACTATTGGATGCAGCCTCTAAGGAGACATTTATGCTAGTCTTCTGTCTGTAATCATGGCAGAGTATCATTGAAAGTGCCAGGGGTTGTCTTTCTCACATGGCATGAGTCTCAAGTTGGGCAGTCATTGGTTGGCCATTCCCTCAGTCTCTGCTCCATCTTTATACCTACATATCTAGTAGGCAGAACAAATTTTAAGTTGATGAAGATCTTTTCCCAATCTGTTGGTTGGCTTTTTGTCTTANTGACAGTGTTCTTTGCCTTACAGAAGCTTTATAATTTTATTAGGTCCCATCTGTCAATTCTTGATCTTTCAGCACAAGCCATTGGTGTTCTGTTCAGAATTTTTCCCCTGTGCACACAAGTTTGAGGTTCTTCCCCACTTTCTCCTCTATAAGTTTCAATGTCTCTGGTTTTATGTGGAGTTACTTGTTCACCTTAGACTTGAGCTTTGTATAATGAGATAAGAATGGATCAGTTTTCATTCTTCTACATGCTAACCTCCAGTTGAGCAAGCACTATTTGTTGAAAATGCTGTCTTTTTTCCACTGGATGGTTTTAGCTCCCTTGTCAAAGATCAAGTGACCACAGGTGTGTGGGTTTATTTCTGGGCTTTCAATTCTATTCCAACAATCCACCTGTCAGTCAGTGTACCAGGACCATGCAGTTTTTATCACAATTGCTCTGTAGTACAGCGTGAGGTCAGAAATGGTGATTCAACCAGAAGTTCTTTTATTGTTGAGAATAGTTTTTGCTATCCTAGCTGAAAGGACACTGATATAGCTACCTGCTGAAAGGCTCTGCCAGTGCCTGACAAATACAAAAGTGGATGCTCACAGCCATCCATTTGGTGGAGCTCAGGTTCCCCAATGATGGAGCTAGAGAACATACCCAAGGAGCAGAAGAGGTTTGCAGGCCCATAGGAGGAACAACAATATGGACTAATAGTACCCCCAACTCCCATGGTCAAAACCACTAACCAAAGGAAACACATGTTGTGACTCATGGCTCTCACTGCATATGTAGTATGCCTGCATCTGTTGAATTTGTTTTGTGACTAAGTAAGTGGTCAATTTTAGATAAAGTGCTGTGAAATGAGAAGAAATTACACACACACACACACACACACACACACACACACACACACACACACACTGGATTGTTGAACTGTCTGTAGATACCTGATAGTTCCCTTTACTTTATAACATTTATTTGCTCTAGTATTCCCCTGGATGTCCAGTCACCTGGAGAGAGTGGGCTATTGAAGTCTTTCACTATCAGTGTCTGAGGGTTAATGTGTTTTAAGCTTTACAAAGTTTCTTTTACAAATTTGAATGGGGACAGAGATGTTAAAAATTGAAATATAATCTTTGCAAATCTTGCTCTTGATGAATAATAAGTATTGCTTCCTCATCTCTTTTGAATAATTTTGGTTTGAAGTCCATATTGTTAGGTATTAGATTGGATTCATTAGCTTGCTTCTTAGGCCAATTTGCTAGTAAATATTTTAACATCCTTTACACTGATTCCATGTTTATCTTTTATGTGGTATGTTTTTACATGTAGCAGAAGATTTTTCTTGTTTTCACAGCCATTCCGTTAGTCTTTTATTTTTACTGGAAAAATGAACACATTGATATTTAGAGGTATCCATACTCAGTGATTATTAATTCATTTAATTTATTATTTTGTTGGTGGTGGTGGTATTGTGTGTGTGTGTGTGTGTGTGTGTGTGTGTGTGTGTTTTGCTTCTTTCAGTTTTGCTAGTGGGAATGTATTTATTACGTGTGTTTTTGTGAGTGTAGTTAAACTCGCTGGGCTAGATTTTTCTTTCTAGTAGCCTCTGGAGGGTGGTGTTTGTACATAGAAATCGTTTAAATTTGGCTTTGTCATTGAAATTCTTGCCTTTTCCATCTACAGTGTGTAAAGGTTTTGCTGTATATTGTAGTCTGGACTGGGATCTGTGACATTTTAGAGTCTGAAGGATAGCTGCTTGTCTTACTTTAGATATTTTCTTTTAGAAGTCAGATATAACTCTAATATGTCTACCTAATTGCTCTTTTTTCCTTGAGGCTTTCAATATTCTTTCTCTGTTCTAAATGCTTAGTAATTTTATTATTATATTTTGAGTGATCTTTCTCTTTTGTTTCCTTTAATTTGGCATTCTGTGTGCCTAATGTATCCTTATAAGAAATTGTTAATTTAGGGTAAGAAAAATTTTCTTTTATGATTTTGTTGAAATTATTTTCTGGGTCATTGTCTTAGTTAGGGCTTTACTGCTGTGAAAAGACACCATGCCCAAGGAAACTCTTATAAAGACAATATATAATTGGGGCTCGATTACAGGTTCAAAGGTTTAGTCCATTATCAACAAGACAGGAAAATGGCAGCATTCAGGCAGGCATGGTGCAGGAGGAGCCCATAATTCTACAGCTTCATTTGATGGCCACTAGGAAAAGAGTGTCTTCTAGGCAGCTAGGATGAAATTCAAATTTTCATAAATATATCAGTATTTACCACATTTTTAAATAGCCAAAATAGTCCTCTAAATATATAAATAGCTTAATTGTTATAGATCTATATAAATCCATCTTTCAAATAAAATTCAGTTGTTATAAAAGCTATAACATAGTAGAACAATACATACATGCTACTGAAATAAATGTAATTAAGTGAGAATATGATGCACAGCCAATGACTACCAGTAGACCACTAGGCTGGCCACCCACAAACCTTCTGTGCTTTCTTGCTTCCTTCAGCCTGACACCCACTCATCAACTATAGGTCATTCCTGTCAGAAGACCAACCTCCAACTAGAAAATGAATATNTACTAGATGAGAGTCCACACAGGCCAACAGAAGTCTGACTTCCATCTCTGGTGAAGGCCCCATGCTCAATCATCCACAGAGATATAAAGACCACAGAAGAAACAGAAAGGATAGAAAAAAAAGCCATCAAACAACCATAAACCCAGAAATCAACATCTAGAGATAAAATTCATTCTCAACGCAGATTTTTATTAACCAGTATAAGAACACAACCAACAACAAATAGGGCAACATGTTTCTACTAGAGCCCATGTCTCCTACTCCATGAAGCCCTCAGTACTCCAAAACAACTAAAGCACAAGAAAATGACAATAAAACCTACTTTATGAAGATAATAGTGGTCCAAAAAGAAGAGGTTAATAAGTCTCTTAAAGAAATTGAGAGGACAAACCCTTTCTCTAGCTCCTCCTATGGGGACCCTGTGCTCAGTCCCAAGTTTGGCTGTGAGGATCCACATCTGTATTCATCAAGTTCTGGCAGAGGCTCTCAGGAGACAGCTGTATCAGGTTCCTGTTAGCAAGCACTTCCTGGCATCTACTATTGTGTCTGGGTTTTTGGTGTCTGCATGTTAAATCAATCCCCAGGTGGGGCAGTCTCTGGATGGCCTTTCCTTCATTCTCTGTTCCACTCTTTGTCCCTGTGTTTCCTTTAGATAGGAGCACTTCTGGGTTAAAATTTTAGAGGTGGGTATGTGGCCCCATCCCTCAATCAGAGGCCATGCCTAACCTCTGAAGTGTCTCAGGTTACTGACATAGGTCTGTGCTCCTTATCTGTGTGAATATTGAGTGCAGCCAGATTTTGTTGTCATTCCACAGATATTTGTATGTAGCTATCTTATTGATACTTGCATGTAATGGGTGAACATTACCAAATGAGTGTCTGGAATTTTTTTTGGGGGGGGAATAAATTGGTGCCACAAATGTATGTGTGCTCATCCACCTCCCCCCAATCCCTTGAATAAAGCAGCAGAGCTCTGAGAAAACTTACTGCTAGTGCTTGGGATTGGAAAACTGCAGAATAGGAACACTGAGTTCGATTGATTTCCATTTGAGATTATTTAGATTGGTTTGGTGAGCTTTTTTGGTACAACTTGATTGTTCAGATTATCAATAAAATGCCTCAGGGGTTATATTTCCGAAGGATTGTGGTGATTAAAGGAATCTTTACTGTCTTCCATTTTGAATATCTTGAATAGTTGGTGTTCTGGGAACCTTTGACCTTAATTTTGTGGGTAGTTTTTCTTCTCCTGTTCTCCATCAGAGTGTCTTGTTATGTGCTAGTGTGCTGACATTTGGCCAGATGAGCTAGAGGATGACCACTGAGAAATGGAGTATTCTGCTCCATATTTTCTCTGTTCTGTCTCTTCTGTACCACAAGTCCAGTGACTCTCATCTTTTTGAGCAAAGTAATATTTGTTTCTTAAATTCAGCAAAATACCCATTTTTTTTCTTTAGTTCTCATTTTTCTATTTTCTGAAAAATTCTCTTTTACACAAATCTACCTCTATAATGAACATTATTAATCTATTCCTACTCTGGTATTTTAGTCCAGTGATTTTTCTTTTGTAAAATGTGACATTGCTAGTTTTTACTGAAATATGTTTACTTTTGGTTTGAGTCTACTACTCTATTTTTGTTTCCTTATGCTTTTATTATATTCTTTTACAACAATAAAGTCACATTATTTTTTCTGACCTTTATTAAACTTTGAACAACCATTCCATTTTAGGTATGCAGCTACAATGACTCTTGAAATTATTGGTCCTGGAGTCTGTAGTAACTTTGGATATGTTTTCTAAGATCATTGATTAACTCCAGAAACCCTAATGGGATAAATGCGTTCTAGGTTCCTAACTGATTCAATTATTCTTAAGCTGAAAGAAGGAATAAAAGAATGAATGAGGGCTGGAGAGATGGCTCAGTNGTTAAGAGCACCAACTGCTCTTCCAAAGGTCCTGAGTTCAAATCCCAGCAACCACATGGTGGCTCACAACCATCCATAATGAGACGTGACACCCTCTTCTGGTGCA
>NC_034594.1:114282180-114283655 GCF_900095145.1 Mus pahari | reverse complement strand
TTTTTATTTTTTGTGGCCTAGTAATGTGAATGATTTTGATTATTTCAGGTTTTCATGTACAAATGACTAACGGCTACTTTTGCATTTTTTCCATTTTATTATTATTATTATTATTATTATTATTATTATTATTTTCTTTATTTACATTTCAAATTCTATCCCGAAAGTTCCCTATACCTGGTCCCCTGCCCCTGCTCCCCTAACCAACCACTCCCACTTCTTGGCCCTGGCCTTCCCCTCTGCTGGGTCATATAAAGTTTGCAAGGCCAAGGGGCCTCTCTTCCCAATGATGGCTGACTGGGCCATCTTCTGCTACATATGCAGCTAGAGACTTGAGCTCTGTGGGTACTGATTAGTTCATATTGTTGTTGCACCTACAGGGTTGCAGCCCCCTACAACTCCTTGGGTACTTTCTCTAGCTCCTCCATTGGGGGCCCTGTGTTTCATCCAATAGCTGACTGTGAGCATCCACTTCTGTGTTTTCCAGGCACTGGCATAGCCAGATGCTTAAGTTGCTGCGCATAAACTAATTTTTCCTTACATTTTACCCTTTTAGAGACATGTTCAGTATCAGATATAGACATTGAGAATGGTTTTTTTTCTGAATCTGATGGTACATATGATCTAAATAGAGTAACATCATATAGATGTAAACAAGGATATGTGACAAATACTGGAGAAACATCAGGATCAATTACTTGCCTTCAAAATGGATGGTCACTTCAACCCTCATGCATTAGTGAGTATTTTATTATATTGTTGCAATTATACTGATGATGTATAGCAGTTTAATTTTATTCTCCTTTTATATGGCTCTTATTTTTCATTTGTAAACTTCAAGATAAAATAGATACCATTTTTTTCTATTTTGACTTATTACTGCCTTGTAGAGTATCAGTTCATTTGACTTTTCAATGCCTTAAAATATCCTATAGTTTTAAATCTAGTGAACACATCTTTGAAGAGCTGTGACTCCCTGAAAATGTGTGTATTGTATTTGACTCTATGAGTTAAAGTCCATGTCAGAATATCTTCCTCTTAGAAGATCTTTTTAAATATTTTGATATTGGGAAAAAAAGAAAAGATTTCAGGTATCACCAAACTTTGGTGTTTGGAAACATTCCCTTGTTTAAGGACATACAGTTAATGAAGATTTTCTAGGATCAACAATTAGTTCATCTAATCTTATTTACCACACAAAGATCCAACAAAGAAAGAGAACTTCAGACCAATTTCCCTTATGAATATCGATGCAAAAATACTCAATAAAATCCTCGTAAACAAAATCCAAAAACACATCAAAATGATCATCCATCATGACCAAGTAGGCTTCATCCCAGGGATGCAGGGATGGTTTAATATAAGGAAATCCATCAACGTAATCCACTACATAAACAAACTCAAAGACAAAAACCACATGATCATCTCGTTAGATGCTGAGAAAGCATTTGACAAAACACAACACCCCTTCATGA
>NC_034594.1:114273859-114281725 GCF_900095145.1 Mus pahari | reverse complement strand
GGTGTGACTCTAACTAAGGAAGTGAAAGATCTGTACGACAAGAACTTCAAACCCCTAAAGAAAGAAATTGAAGAAGATCTCAGGAGATGGAAAGATCTCCCATGTTCATGGATTGGCAGGACTAATATTAGAAAAATACTCAGTGCTGTTTTTCAAGAAGTATTCAACATAACTGAAATAATAAGGCAATTTAAGATATTCACTATTTTCATATCTAATATTTTTCAGCCACTGTAATTTTACAAGAACTTATTAAAGAAAAGGCAATTAAAATTATACCCACATAATATTCATCTATATTAAATTATAACTGACAAAGATTTATTGTATTTTTTAGTATTAAAATTTAAATCTTTGATATAATACCTGTTTTAAGTTCAGCTTATCTAGTTCTCTATTTTATGAGTCATTTTAATTATTAAATATAGGATGTTAACTCACAAAAAACTATCATATTCCCCTAAAAATATACATTTTCATTTGCATATTCTTTTGGAGTGTGCAATAAGTATATAAAAAGTAAGCTGAGAAACTATTTCTAAAGTAATATTTTATAAATGTTTAAGAAAAAAATATTAATGCTATATAGAATTGTAGCTTCCATTTTGATAACTTTCAAGGAAATAAATTGTTGTTCTCCCTAGGTTCCTTCAATATTTTATTTAATTTGTTATCATATATTAATCTATAAAGACGTTTGTTCTCATGCTTATTACTCATATTGACTATTGACATATTTGAAATAAAATTATCTCTTTTATTTTACATTAGAGTCTTGTGATATGCCTGTATTTGAGAATTCTGTAACTAAGAATAATAACACATGGTTTAAGATCAATGACAAATTAGACTATGAATGTTTTATTGGATATGAAAATGAATATAAACAGACCAAAGGCTCTATAACATGTACTTATAATGGATGGTCTGATACGCCCTCATGTTATGGTGAGTACTATTTTCTCTGGAATAATTTTAAGAAAAAAATGAATTTGTTGCTAAAAATTGAAATTCCTAGAATCTTCCTTATGATTTCATGTAACCAATGAAAAAGGAATGTTTGGAAGCTATTGATATTTATATTTGCATTCATTATTTCATTACGCTCATTTATTTATCCTGTGTGTATACATGCATATATGTGTGTGTTTATGGAGTTGTACATACTGCATTATACGTGAAGGTGTCAGAGAATTCGTGGGAGTTAGATATCTCTTTTCATTTGTGTCTAAGAGATTGAACTCAACACTCCAGGCTTAGAGGCAAGCACTCTAACTGACAGCCATTCTGGCCTGATAATCTGTTTTTAAAATAATATATATGTCAATTGTATATGACACCAGGTTATGATTCTAGCAATTAGGACCCTGAATCAAGAAATTTTAAGTTTGAGGGAATATAGGACTAGATACTAAGTTCTGTTTCCAAAAGTAAACAAAGCAAAAATTTCATTAAATTAATGATTCCTTTGTGTGGCCTGGGTATATCACGTATCTCTTATTCAAGGACAATGCTTTTATTATTCAAGTTCTTAATTATGTAGACTAGGTCTCCAGTATCAAAATTAGGAATTGAAGTATGAAGCTAGGTCATGAAAACTTGAGGGCAGGAGAGATAGCTCAGTGGTTAAGATCATGGGCGGTTCTTCTAGAGTTTAGGAATTCAATTCCCAGCAACCACATGGTGGCTCTCAATGATCTGTAATGAGTTCTGATGCCCTCTTCTAGTATGCAGGTGTCCATACTAATAGAGCACTCATACATAAAGTAAATAAATCTTTAAAGAAAAAAAGAAATATAAAGGGAAACTTGAACAGTGTGAGGGCAGAAGATAAAGGACAATAAAATTAAAAATAATTTTTTTTGAAAGACTAGTAGCAGATACTGAGAAATGTGATTTGCAAAGTCATGGGTCCACTCAAATGTGGATGTCTACCCCTGCCAAGATGTCTTGGGAGGTAGAAGTATGGCATTCCTGATATACAGGCCAGTCTGGGTTCTATAGGAATTGTGTTACAGCTCAGAAGGGAATGCTTCCCCTGTGGAGTTTCTGCAGCTATGAGTTTCCCAGTGCAGATGTGACAGCTCTGAAGGGAAAGGTAAACTGGCAGCAGGGAGCCAAGGAAAAGCATAAAGTCAAAGCACAAATGACAAACATCAAACAAGGCTTTAGTAGAAAAGACATGAGAAAGCTGTGTCTGCTCCAGAGTGAAGCAGCAAAGACTTAGCAGGAGTTGGATTTGTATAGGACATTTTTGGGGCCTCAGGGGTGCATATGCTTTCAAGGGCACCTTAGGATTGGTGGGATTTTTTTTTTAAAAAAAAAAAAAACAGGTCTTGGAACAAGCTCAGTGATCTGTGAGATTTTGAGCTCACCTTGGGTCATTTTCCCCCAATGTAGGAAGGAACTTGGCCATTAGCATCTCAAGGGACATAGCCATTATAGTAGTCTGGAGGTGGGGCTTGGTCACTTGCCTGACATCAAGGGGATTACAGTAAGGGGGTGGCTGCCTCTGCTTGGCCAAGATGCAGCAGGAAACTGAGCAGGAGGCAGGTAAATATAAGATGGGAGGGTGTGTGAAGGGGTTAGATAGAGTGAGTTTAGGAGAATGAACATTCCCAGGGTGGGGAATGGTAAGATTTCTAGATAAACCCAGGGATTGGTGGGGTTTCTGATTTAAGGATTGGTAGGCTTGGGTAGGATTTAAACCTAGAAATGAGCTCAGATCTTGTATTCTAAATGAAGACATCTCATAAACAGACAAACAGAAACAAGTGACTTAAATACTTTAAAAAAATGAAACTAAACAAATGGTGATCATTAGTTTCTCTCTGATTATAAACAGTTCAAAATTATGAAATTAGGACTTTCTACAATGCATTCAGCTGAACAAAAGAAAGTGTTCTACTCTCCTCAATTGTTCATCTTACGATTGTACACTAGCAAAAAGACCACTTCATCCCTGTTTCATAAAAGCTAAAAACAAACTGTTAAATATCTTACAACAGTAACCCACACTTCTTTTCTTTTGTTTTCTTTACTTTTGTTTACTTGTCCTTTTACTTGTTCTTCTCTCTCAAAATATATCCCAACTGCAGCCTCCCTTCCTTTAACTCTGCCCACTTCCCACCTTTCCTTCTTACTGACTGCTCCTCCCTTCCCCTTCAGAAAAGAGCACGCTTCTCATTGATATCCACCAAACATGGCATAGCAAGATTCTGTAAGACTAGACACAAATCCTCATATTAAGGCTGAATGAAGCAACCAAGTAGGATAATGTACTCAAGAGTGGGCAAAAGAATTAGAGACATTCCCCATTTCCCCTGGAAGGAGTCTCATGAAATGCCCAAGATAAACAACAGTATGTATGTAGAGGACCTAGCATAGACACATGCAGGCTCTTTGATTGCAGCTCCAGTCTCTGTAGCCTCTATGATTCTTCCTTAGTTGATTTTTTGGACCATATTTCCCTGCTGTCCCCAGTTCACCCACAAAACTCATTCTCTTGCCACTTCCCAGGGTGATCTCCTTACTTAACTCACTTTCTTACTTTGCCTCCCCTGGTCTGTGGACTGCAGCATGATAATCCTTTACTTAATCTTTAATAACTACTTAAGCGTTCATATCATTTTTGTCTTTCCAAGTCTAGTTTCATCACTCTGTATCGTTTCTTTTTTCTAGTTACATCATTTGCCTGCAAATTTCATGATGACATTTTTCTGACAACTTGCACAATATATCATTATATAAATATACCACATTTTTATGCATTCCTCAGTTGAGGGACATCTAGATTTTTAAGCTATCCAACCTCTGGTTGCTGGCCTTCAAGGTAGTGTCAGACATGGCTCTCTCTCACTGCATGGCTCTTAAACTGTACTAACGCTTTTTGGGCCATTCCTACAAATTCTGTAGTCACATCTTGCAGGCAGAACAAACAGTAGGTTGAATATTTTATAACTAGGTTGTTGTCCCAATTCTTCTACTGGAAATCTTTCCTGGTTACAGAAGATGGCTGGTTCAGGGTCTTTAAACCCCACTACTAGGAGTGTTTACTAGGCTCACCCTCAAAGATTCCTTGGAGTTCCATTGATCTAAGGTTCCATCGTGCCCCTGAAATGCCCCAAATTCTAGACATCTCTTCCAAAACTTTCTCATTCCACCTGATTCCTCCTGTTACCATCCCCTCAGTTTTGATAATTCAGCAATTATATTTTATGAATGACCCTAATTTAAAATTTTGACTTTTAATTTATATGTTAGAAGAAGGGGGATTTTAAGGCAAAAAAGTATTATTTATTTATTTACTTACTTATTTTGGGTAAAACTCAACAATTTCAAAAATTGAAGAAAAACCTTATCATATTGGAGAATGTTTTACATTCTTAATTTGCATCAAATAATTGACAATTAATTATCAATTAGAACTAGAAGTATAACAAATGGTTTAATGTAAAGATTGTGCACATGTTTCTGTTGTTTTTTTTAATTGCAAAATATACTAACTATATTTTCCTATCTTCAGATACATTAGAAATTATTTTATATACTTTACTTTCCCATTATATTAAACTGAAATTATTTTAATATGTGACTTAGAAATTGTTTGACACTAATTTAGAAACTGAGGGAAACAATTTTATGTTGTAAGAATAGGAAAGTTATTACTTTCATATTAATATTTATCTGCAGCAAATCAGATCCAGTGAAAATAAGTTGATTTTTTAAATCAGTTTTAACATTAATATATCATACTTTCTTATAATTCACAGTGACTATCATATTGATTTAGAGGCTATATTAGTGCTAGTATGCCACATTTTTCATAAGGCAAAGGGTTACTGAAGTTTTCCTGTGAATGTACTTGAGATAGATAAGCCTACTTATCAATGACTAATTGTATATTCTAATTATCTTACTTTTCAAGAAAGAGAATGCAGTGTTCCCACTCTAGACACAAAACTAATCGTTTCTCCAAAAAAAGACAAATACAGAGTTGGAGATCTGTTGGAATTCTCTTGCAGTTCAGGACACCGAGTGGGACCAGATTCAGTGCAATGCTACCACTTTGGATGGTCTCCTAGTTTCCCTACATGTAAAGGTCAGTATGGGTTTTACATGTGAGGAATTCAAATCAGAAATTTATTGTTCTTCTTTTAGTGTTCCCTGTTTATCCAGTATGTCCATAATATTAAAATCTTCAGGGAAATTGATATCTATGAAGGACATATTTTATGTGACTGATACACAGCCACATATTTATGAGATTAAAACCAAGATAAGTTGTTCCTTTAGATGCGTTCTCAATGTTCTTACACTTCCACACATGATGGCTGAGACTGAAGAAATTTCTGTCTTTTAGTCTGCATTACCATTAGTGCTGGTGCTTTTATAGCATAGGCTTTCCCTCACATTGCATAGAATATGTCCAAACATCTAAAAGCAGATTTTAATTAAATCAATACCAGGTATTAAACAAATTAAAACAAGTAATAGTTCCAGTGTTGATGTTTTTTTACAATGTGATAACTGTATGATAAAATAGTATGTCAATGTGAAAATTACAATCAACACAACAATTACTGAGTTATTTGCATATATCTTCAAGCTGTCAGGTTTACCAAAAATTCTTCCACCTTCAATACATTTGGAATGGTATTTCAACAAATGTATTATAGCTAAGAAATGTAAATCTAGTGTAAATAGCATTTACATAGAAAAGTCTTATAAAAAGTGATATGGTGTCTACATTTACTAAAATTTTAGACTGTAAGATGGACATTTTCATTTATATATTTATACAGTATTTCTGCAGCAGGTCAAGTAGCATCATGTGCACCACCTCTTGAAATTCTTAATGGGGAAATTAATGGAACAAAAAGTGTTGAATACAGACACGGTGAGGTGGTGGGATATGATTGCAAACCTAGATTCCTACTGAAGGGACCCAATAAAATCCAGTGTGTTGATGGGAAGTGGACAACCTATCCTGTGTGTGTTGGTAAGTAAAAACATTAATACTTTAAGGATATTTTGTATTTGAGGTGTGCATTGATAATGAATACATTTTTATGAAATATCTACAGAGGAAGAGAGAACATGTGGAGACATTCCTAAACTTGAGCATGGTTCTGTCAAGGTTTCTGACCCTCCCTACTACCATGGAGATTCAGTGGAGTTCACTTGTGTAAAGACTTTCACAATGATTGGACATGGGTCAATTTTTTGCATTAGTGGAAAGTGGACCCAGCTCCCTAAATGTGTTGGTAAGTATGTGTGCATTAAATGGATACTTTATGACAGAATATCAAAAGCAGTAAGGGGAAAAGGTCAAGGAACATATAAAGGCAGGCCTATTAGAATTACTCCAGACTTTTCATGAGAGACTTGGAAAGCCAGAAGATCCTGGACAGATGTTATACAGACACTAAGAGAACACAAATGCCAGCCTAGACTACTATACCCAGCAAACTCAGTTACCATAGATGGAGAAACCAAAGTATTCCATGACAAAACCAAATTCACATAATATCTTTCCATGAATCTAGCCCTTCAAAGAATAATAAAGGGAAAACACTAACACAAAGATGGAAACTACACCATAGAAAAAGCAAGAAAGTAATCCTTCAACAAAACAAAAAGAAGACAGCCACAAGAACAGAATCCCAACTTTAAGAAAAAAAAATGACAGGAAGCAACAATTACTTTTCTTTGATTTCTCTTAACATAAATGGACTCAATTCCCCAATAAGAAGACAGAGACTAATAGACTGGCAACACAAATAGGACCCAACATTTTGCTGCTTACAGAATACCCACCTCAGGGAAAAAAGATAGACATTACCTCAGAGTAAAAGGCTGGAAAACAATTTCCCAAGCAACTGGTCTGAAGAAACAAGCAGGAGTAGCCATTCTAATATCGAACAAAATTGACTCCCAACTCAAAGTTATCAAAAAGACAAGGAGGGGTACTTCATAATCATCAAAGGTAAAATCTACCAAGATGAATTCTCAATTCTAAATATCTATGCTCTAAATGCAAGGGCAGCCACATTCATTAAAGAAACTTTAGTAAAGCTCAAAGTACACATTGCACCTCACACAATAATACTGGTAGACGTCAACAACCCACTCTTAACAATGGACAGATCCTGGAAACAGAAACTAAACAGAGACACATGGACACTAACAGAAGTTATGAAACAAATGGACTTAACAGATACCTACAGAATATATTATCCTAAAACAAAAGGCTATACCTTCTTCTCAGCACCTCATGATACCTCCTCCAAAACTGACCATATAATCGGTTACAAAAAAGACCTTAACAGATAAAAAAATATTGAAATTATCCCATGCACCCTATGAGCTCACCACAGATTAAGACTGATCTTCAATAACAGCATGAGTAATAGAAGGCCAACATTCACGTGGAAACTGAACAACACTCTACTCAATGATACATTGGTCAAGGAAGAAATAAAGAAAGAAATTAAAGACTTTTTAGAGTTTAATGAAAATGAAGCCACAAAATACCCGAACTTATGGGACACAATGCAAGCAGTCCTAAGAAGAAAATTCATATCCCAGAGTGCCTCCAAAAAGAAACTAGAGAGAGCATACACTATCAGTCTTACAGCACACCTAGAAGCTCTAGTACGAAAGGAAGCAAATTAAACCAAGAGAAATAGAAGGCAGGAAATAATCAAACTTAGGGCTGAAATCAACCAAGTGGAAACAAAAAGAACTATTCAAAGAATCAACCAATCCAGGAGCTGGTTCTTTGAGAAAATCAACAAGATAGATAAACCCTTAGCCAGACTCACTAGAGGGCACAGAGACAGCATCCTAATTAACAAAATCAGA
>NC_034594.1:114256603-114273223 GCF_900095145.1 Mus pahari | reverse complement strand
TACCTAAACATAATAAAAGCAATCTACAGCAAACCAGTAGCCAACAACAAAGTAAATAGAAAGAATCTGGGACTAGTCAAGGCCGCCCACTTTCTCCCTACCTATTCAATATTGTACTTGAAGTCCTAGCCAGAGCAATCCGAAAACAAAAGGAGGAAGAAGTCAAAATATCACTATGTGCAGATGATATGATAGTATATATAAGAGACCCTAAACATTCCACCATAGAACTCCTAAACCTGATAATCAGCTTCAGTGCAGTAGCTGGATATAAAATTAACTCAAACAAATCAGTGGCCTTTCTCTACAGAAAGGATAAACAGGATGAGAAAGAAATTAATGAAATAACACCGTTCACAATAGTCACAAAATATATAAAATACCTTTGTGTCTCTAAGGAAGTGAAAGATCTGTATGACAAGAACTTCAAGTCTCTGAAGAAAGAAATTGAAGAAAATCTCAGAAGACAGAAAGATCTCCCATGCTCATGGATTGGCAGGATTAATGTAGTCAAAATGACTATCCTGCCTAAAGCAATCTACAGATTCATTGCAATCCCCATCAAAATTCCAACTCATTCTTCATTGAGTTAGAAACGGCAATTTGCAACTTCATCTGGAATAACAAAAAAACCTAGGATAGCAAAAACTATTCTCAACAATATAAGAACCTTTGGGTGAATCACCATGCCTTACCTCAAGCTGTCCTACAGAGCAATTGTGATAAAAACTGCATGGTACTGGTACAGGGACAGGCAGGTAGATCAGTGGAATAGAATTCAAGACTCAGAAGTGAACCCACACACCTATGGTTTCTTGATCTTTGACAAGGGAGCTAAAAACCATCCAGTGGAAAAAAGACTACATTTTCAACAAATGGTGCTGGCACAACTTGCAGTTTTCATGCAGTAGAATGCGAATTGATCCATTCTTATCTTCTTGTACAAAGCTCAAGTCTAAGTAGATCAAAGAATTCCACATAAAACCAGAGACACTGAAATTTATAGAGCATAAAGTAGGGAAAAGCCTCAAAGATATTGGAACAGGGAAAAAATTCTTAAATAGAACAGCAATGGCCTGTGCTGTAAGATCAAGAATCAACAAATGGAACCTCATAAAATTACAAAGTATCTGTAGGGCAAAAGATACTGTCAATAAGACAAAAAGGCCACCAACAGATTGGGAAAGAATTTTTGCCAATCCTAAATCTGATAGAGGACATATATCCAATGTATACAAAGAGCTCAAGAAGCTGAACTCCAGAAATTCAAATAACCCCATTAAAAAATGGGGTACAGAGCTAATCAACGAATTCTCAACTCAGGAATACCAAATGGCTGAGAAGAACTTCAAAAAATGTTCAACATCCTTAATCATCAAGGAAATGCAAATCAAAACATCCTTGAGATTCCACCTCACACCAGTCAGAATAGCTAGGATCAAAAATTCAGGTGACAGTAGATGCGGGCAAGGATGTGGATAAAGTGGAACACTCCTCCATTGCTGATGGGATTACGAGCTTGTACAACTACTCTGGAAATCAGTTTG
Organism: Mus pahari; assembly: GCF_900095145.1. Taxonomy (NCBI): domain Eukaryota; kingdom Metazoa; phylum Chordata; class Mammalia; order Rodentia; family Muridae; genus Mus; species Mus pahari. Next base: position 114,271,676 of record NC_034594.1, on the reverse strand, counting down.
GCGATTCCTCAGAAAAATGGACACAGTACTACTGGCAATTCCTGCAATACCACTTCTGGGCATATAACCAGAAGATGTTCCATATAACCAGAAGATGGTAATAAGGATACATGCACCACTATGTTCATAGCACTCCTATTTATAATAGCCAGAAGCTGGAAAGAACCCAGATGTCCCTCAACAGAGAAATGGATACAGAAAATGTGGTATATTTACACAATGGAGTGCAACTCAGCTATTGTAAACAATGAATTTATAAAATTCTTAGGCAAATGGATGTATCTGGAGGATACCCAGAGTGAGGTAACCCAATCACAAAAGAAGTCACTTGATATGCACTCACTGATAAGTGGTTGTTAGCCCAGAAACCTAGAATACTCAAGATACAATTTGCAAAACAGAAGAAAATCAAGAAGTAGGAAGACCAATGTGTGGATACTTTATTCCTCTCTTGAATAGAGAATGAAATACCCATGGAAGGAGTTGCTGAACTAAAGTTTGCAGCTGAGATGAAAGGTGGACCATTCAAAAACTGCCCCACCTAGGGGTCCATACCATAATCAGCCACCAAACACAGACACTATTGCATATGGCAGCAAGATTTTGATGAAAGGACCCTGATATAGCAGTCTCCTGTGAGACATTCCAGTACCTGTCAAATACAGCAGTGGATGTTCATAGCCATCTATAGTATGAAACACAGTGCCCCAATGGAGGAGCTAGAGAAAGTACCCAAGGAGCTGAAGGGGTCTGCAATCCTATAGGTGGAACAACAATATGAACTAATCAGTACCCCCAGAGCTGGTGTCTCTAGCTGCATATGTAGCAGAAGATGGCCTAGTAGGCCATCATTGGGAAGAGAGGCCCCTTGGTCTTGCAAACTATATATGCCCCAGTACAGGGGAATGCCAGGACCAATAAGTGGGAGTGAGTGGGTAGGAAAGCAGCGCAGGGGATTGTATAGGGGACTTTTGTGATAGCATTTGAAATGTAAATGAAGAAAATATCTAAGAAAAAAAGAAAAAAAGAAAAGAAAAAATGGATACTTTATAAAGTTTAATATTTGTATTGTAGAAATATTTACTATTGTATACTTTAGTATTCTTTTTGGAAATATCTAGTCTTAAATAATATGAATCCAAACATTCATTGTTTGTAATTTGATGTATTTTTTAAGAAAAACTGAAGTAATTAATATAACCTATAAAATTTTGTTCATTACCTTAAGATAAGTCTAGTTGTTAACTATAAATTTTCATGTGACTGAAATATGAATATTAACACCTAAGTAGATATGACTATGGCACAAAAATATCATTGCCTTTATTGTATGAGACTCTCCTCTTGGAAAGCTAACAAATAAATCAGCTAATCACCCATTTTGTACTCCCATCACAGACTTTCCTCCCTAAGCACAGCTATAATGCTCATGTTTAATCTACAGGCTGCATTCTAAAGTCAATGTGCTGGAGCTGGGACCATCTGCCCTGCTAGCAGCTGTAAAACTTAGTGATTGGATGGCAAACATTGTCCCATATATCATTCTACACTGATTTACCTTGTTCTTTTGGTGATTGAATCTTAATGAGTAGCTGAAAGTATCTTGGGGATCTACATTCTCTTTTCTCTGAAATGGAAGGTTTTCTTGGCATGATCTTGATTATTTTTTTAAGCATGGTCCTTGGTGTCCAGTCTTGATTGATTGGAATTTTGGGTATTCGTTAATGCCAGGGGAACATATAGCTCTGTTGGATAAGCACCTATACTTGTTCTCCATGCCCAGACACCCAAACTTCATACTAGTTTGTCATGTAAATAAGTACCTTTACTGCATGTTAATCCTAATAACATTTTTGCTCAACAAACACATTTTGTCACAGTCACCTTCATCACTGCTTTAAGTACCCAAGGAGCTAAAGGGGTCTGCAACCCTATAGGAGGAAGAATAATATGAATTAACCAGTAACCCCTAATACTGTGTCTCCGGTTGCATATGTAGCAGAGGATGGCCTAGTCGGCCATGAGTGGGAGGAGAGGCCCCAATGCAGGGAAAAGCCAGGGCCAGGAAGTGGGAGTGAGTGGGTTGGGAAGTGGGGTGGGAGGAGTGTATGGGGGCTTTGGGGATAGTATTTGAAATGTAAATGAAGAAAATATCTAATAAAAAATAAAAAGAGAAAGAAACTATAAAATTAACAATTAGGAAAAAACTGTTTTACAGCTTGTTTCATATGGCAAAAGATCAGACATAATATCATATAAAAGTTTAATTTTTTTATTTTATTCTATAGTTATTTTTCTATATTCTACTTCATTATTCGTTCAGATATCAGAGGTTTAATTTGCTTAATCTATCTGTAGCCACCTTAATATGACTCTCTCCAGTTATGTCTTGCTGGGTTACAAACTTAATGTTATGATTAAAATAATTTTACCTTGACAGTATACATTACCTTTTTGCATATCCTTTGCTTTCTCTTGATGACTAATAGACTCAGAAGCAAGTCAACCACATAATCACCATGCCCCTTTGACCTTCTTTTTCCTTCACAGAACATCAGTTTCTGTATTTTGTGGACAAATTTTTAGGAAGTGGCTAATTCTCAGGGGTCTTTAGTTCTCGCATCACTCTCGTCAACATTTTAAATGTTATATGACTTTTTCTAATTATTTACTTTTATTTGCACTATGTTTATTTTACTCTAGATTTCAAATTATTAACAAATGTTATCCAGGGCCTGTACTGAAATGTCAAATTCAAAGCAGACTCTCATTTTCACCAAATAATTAAAATATATAACATATTAAAAAGCCCAAATACAAGTACTTAACTCATAACATAAATAGAACGATTTTTTATTACAATTTTATATTTCTATTTTATAGAATAATCTAGAATATGAAAGTATTTGTTATAGACTTATATGAAGGGAATATAAAAGAGACAGATGGTGAGTAAAAGCATCTAATTCCTTATACCAATTCTCTCATAAAAATTTTTAATTATTTGTATTCTACATAGTATAACTTAGATGTTCTTTTCTTGTGTCATTTGTATCAAAAAAAGGAAATGTGAAGTACAAAATTTCTATATCCTATCCACACATTTTTTTATTTTGAAATTTTTAACATTTTACCATTATGAATAAATGGGAGTGTAATGAATATGAATATTTTCACAGCTTTTAAGGCTATAATCAGAGCCGATTGTGTCATAATCATATCTTATGTAGAGCATCTGAGACAATGATTATTTTTATACTTTTGTAGATGCCTAGTTCCCATGTCCCTTCATGACACAAATTATTTCTGAGACATAAAAGAGTGGACATGATATCTAGTTTCCACAATATAGGCCACTTCTGCATGGTGAGTCTCAACATTTTGGTTAGCAGAATTTAGTGTACTAAGGCATAGTTTCATAATATATTTACTGTATAAATATTTTAATGTAGTAGCTCACTCACTCATTATGTGTTTTTATTTTCATGGAAATATTTTCATATAGCAACAGATCAACTGGAGAAGTGTAGAGCACCTATTAAGTCAACTGACATAGAAGCAATTAAACCAGCTAAGAATGAATTTAATCATAACTCTATCGTGGGTTACAAATGTAGAGACAAGCAGGAGTATGAACATTCAATCTGTATCAATGGAAAATGGAATCCTGAACCAAACTGTACAAGTAAGCTCTTATTGGCACTGTCTTCTCATGAGTGTCCTAGCATTTTCAACTATAGTAATAGTGTCTTTACTTCCTTAATAAAATTTTCCTGGAATTTTATGTGTGAAATATTTTTCATATTATTTCTATCTCTTACTTTTCCCTCTCCAACTCAACTCCTCTGTGTCCCTCCAATTTCATATCCATTTTATGAACTCTTCTTTATATATATATGAATAACATATACAAATAAAACTTGTATATATTAATTAAACCTGATGAGTCCATTAAGTGTTTCTTCTATGGCTATGAGCAGCTCAGGACTAAGTTCATGGGATTGGATAACTTATTTGTTGGCTCTCTCATCTAGAGAGAAGACAGATTATTCCAGTGTAGACCTCCATTAATTGCCTGTAGTCCTTCATTTAGGAGAATGGACATATAACATTTTCCCTATCCATACTAATATTTCAGTTGGCATTGTCAATATGCGTATCTTGTTAGGTGACTACCCATTTGAGAATTCATGAGTTCAGATACCCTGCCCTATATGAAGATATTATCTTCTGACATATTTTCTGGAAAAATAGTTTTTAATCTAGGAGTTGATTTGGAAATTATAGTCACATATTTGTTAGTAACTTGAACTGTAAAACACAACCAAACATAATCAACATGGCTTTACCTATATCTCATAATGGTCCCTTATTCTTAGAGCTCCACTATATATAATAATTTTACCACATCAAATGTGCTATGCCATTCCTATGCCTATGCTAAATCATCATGTCATTCAGTATGATTGTGTGTTCTGTCAACCTAACAATTTACTGAACTCTTCTAACAATCAGCTTACCTGGAAAATTCTGATTTATTTGACACCGTCCATTCCATGTCAGTAGGCAACAGAGTCAGTCAGTCTACAATTTCTTCTTCCCTATTTGTATTTATCACTGTTGTTTGGAGCCCCTGCTTCATTTGATATTTTAAATGTTTTTTAAAGACTAAAGTTCACAGAAAGTATTTCCATGCCTTTCCAAAATTAAACCTACATGTTGTCTCTGTTATTTTATCATTTCTTTTATCATTTTCATTGTACTATTAAGATATTGTTTTTCTTTCCTGAATTATAGTTAGATGTTCAAAGAATGTAGAGAAAGGTATTCACTACACTGTGTTGATTTATTTCTAATAATTCCACTTTACTTAAGCAGAAATTTTATAAAAGAATGAAATTATTAGTAACCATTAAGAAAGTTCCCTTTCATGTTTTGAATCTGAGAGATGAATCCAAAGGAAGAATCTGAGGTATCTTGATTTTGTAGTAATTTAGTGAAAATTTTTATCAGAAGGGTGTTAATAACAGAACTACATTATCCTGGTTGTGAACCATCAGTTTTCACCTCTCTAGCTAGTTCAAGTTAAATGGAATGCCCAGGTTAGTTGAAATTTTGAATAACATAATATAAACCACTTTTGATCTTACTCCACATTCTTATTGACCAAGAGTCAATGTTAAATTGATTATCAGTTATGATGCCTTATATTTATTTTCTACCTAACAGAATCCATATTTCCTAGGAAATCCACTTCTGAACATGTCTGTAAGGACGATTCTAGATTAGGTTAACTGAGGGGAAACGATCCACTATATATGTAGGTGGCACCATTTTATGGGCAGGATTCCTGACATAATACAAAGGGAAAGGTGACTGTGTATCCTGACTATAGATACAATATGAGCAGCATTTCTGCTGCCATGGTTTCCCTACACAATGAACTAACTTAAACTCTTCCTTCTTCCTTCCTTCCTTTGTTTCTACTCTCCATCATTTTCTTCCTTCTTTCTTTATTTCTCTCCTTCTTTCCTTTTCTTTCTCCTTCCTTCCTCCTCCTTCCTTGCTAAGTTTCTTTTTTCAGGTATTTTATCACAGCAATGAGAAAAGTCATTAGTATAATAAGTAAATTCAAGTACAACTTTCACTAATCAATTTTTATTTGTAAAATATTTCATGAATATTTTTAATGTTATCCAACATATTAGATCACAAATATCCATAGAGAGCTCTGGAGAAATATTCATGTTAGCTTACACTTAATATAACATATTTAAGTGTATAATTCAGTTAAGATATTTTAAAGGCTAGAAATAATTGAAGCAAGTTTTATAAAAATAATATAAAACTACATTCAAAATGAATGAGAAAAAATTCAAAGGAGATGAATTGCTATGTTTAATTGCTATACAAGTGAGATATATAAAATACAGACAAAAGTTACATGGTCATGACTATTTAATAAAAATTACTTCATAATGTAAGATACTGTCTTTAGTAAGAACTATGATTTTTGATGTTTTCTATGAAAAGGGAAAACATCCTGCCCTCCTCCACCNCAGATTCCAAATACCCAAGTGATTGAAACCACTGTGAACTACTTGGATGGAGAAAAATTATCTGTTCTTTGCAAAGACAATTACCTAACTCAGGACTCAGAGGAAATGGTGTGCGAAGATGGAAGGTGGCAGTCATTACCTCGCTGCATTGGTCAGTAGCTATGACTTACTTTATACCAAAAGAACTCAGATGATGGGCTGGGTACTGAAAAACAAGGCCATACTATAAATATCCTGGACACATAATTCAAACACTGTGTTTTTATTCTCTAATGTAAGTTTTTATTTTTTCCTTGACTATTTTTTCATGTAGAAAAAATTCCATGTTCCCAGCCCCCTACAATAGAACATGGATCTATTAAATTACCCAGATCTTCTGAAGAAAGGAGAGATTCCATTGAGTCCAGCAGTCATGAACATGGANCTACATTCAGCTATGTCTGTGATGATGGTTACAGGATACCTGAAGAAAATGGGGTAACCTGCTACATGGGAAAATGGAGCACTCCACCTCGCTGTGTTGGTGAGAGTGAAATGAAAACACAATGGTGGTTTTAAACAAGTCATTACCAATACTCTACTCTTATCCAAACCAGGAGACAGAATGATTTAGATCGGCACATATACACATTTATATATTTTACCCGTACATTTGCACTTGCATAATTCAGTCTATGCTGCTTTATTTGATTATACTGTTTCTATTGAAATCTAGTTTCACTCTCGCNTTTCTGTTTTTAGATATAATGTAAAGTCTATAGACTTAATCATCTCTTGTGAATTATATTTTTTGATTTGCCACCATATATTAAAGTCTAATATGTCTTTCTCTCATAATATGATCCTCCCACCCATTCCACAATATATGGTATTTTCTGAGATTATTAATTCTTTGTCATTATTAATTAGCTGTTTAACAGATGCAAGGCAACAGAATGTGGTATTAGGAAGCATTTCCCACCTTCTATATGATAGCACNTCTTCCTTGTTAACATTTCCTTTTAGTACAGTTATATACAGAACNGATACAACAAGTGANTGTCTGTATTAGTGCAATGAGGAATGCTTGGACTATGTTACTCTCATTTGTGTCTCTTTCAGGACTTCCTTGTGGACCTCCACCTTCAATTCCTCTTGGAATTGTTTCTCATGAGCTAGAGAGTTACCAACATGGAGAAAANGNTACATACCAGTGTTNTAAAGGCTTTGGAATTGATGGACCAGNATTTATTAAATGNGAAGGAGGAAAGTGGTCTGAACCACCAGAATGCAAAAGTATCATTTTATTTTCATTTTTTTGTGTAATATAAAATCTAATTCTATCTATATTTGGCATAATTAAGAAATGAAGCCTTAATTCTAGCATAGAAGAAGGTTTTGTTGCATAGTTCTGGATGCTGGAAGTCAAATACAGTACTGGTAAAAACATAGTTTTATCTTTTCAGCTTAACTAAATTGTTTTTGTTCTGTGTAGTCTGAGAAATCAGAATCCTCAGACTTCAAGAACACACAAGCTCCTCTAAACAGACTTTTCACTACAATGAGTTTTAGCAGCAATACTACTACAATTACACATGGTCTAAAATTTTGAAATAATAATCATGAGTTATTTACATTTGATAAAACAAAAGTAGAAATACTCTATATGCAAGAAAAATGTGAGATAAAATGGAATGTAAATTCTCAAGAAATATGATTATCAGCGTTCTCTATCTACCTTATTTATTTTCATAAATATGGAAGAATTCAATATAACTAAGTTAAAATAGGAAAACCACTACTATATTTATTTTTCTCTATGAAGCTACCGATTGTTCCATGTATTTTATACTCTACAACTTTCTGAAACATATACCTTCATACTCTTTTTTTCAGAAACGGATTGTGACATTTTACCCACAGTTGAAAATGCCATAATGACAGGAAAGAAAAAAAAATCATATAGCACAGGAGAACAAGTGACATTCAGATGTCAACCTCATTATCAAATGAATGGCTCAGACACTGTAACATGTATTAACAGCCGGTGGATTGGACAGCCAGTATGCAAAGGTATTTGGGTGGACTTTTAACATGTATTTATTTTAGTTTCTGAGAATGACATAATTGAAAAGGGTACAGGTATTAGTTTTAAAGAGTGATTAAATTGGTTTATATTAAAAAAATAAATAAAAGCAAACCCAATGGTTAAGTTGATAGCCTGATGGTGTTCCGAGTTTAATTTCAAAATCATCAGCATCACTATCTTTGGACCATGTTTTGAAACTGTAAATTTACACTGAGGAGTGCATGCTAGACATTCTCAATAGGAAAACGTCTAGGGATGAGACCTTCAGCCCCCCATAATGCCTTTTCGGGGATCTGTGTATGACTCACTTTGGAATTTGCTGTAGTTTCTAAATATTTTTGATACAATTTTATATAATTATCTTTCAATTGAGATCTTGCTTACATCTCATTTTATTAAGTTTGTTAGGATATTAGGATATTTTATGTGATCATCATTTTCTTATGGCTATGGTATTCTTAAAACAATGTTCTTTTTGCCTCTAACATTGCAAATAATTTTATTTCTCACACAATGTATCCTGATTATGTTTTCTCTTCCCTCCACACGTTCTAGTTTCTTTCCACCTCCTGTCTCATCTGATCTATACCCTTTCAGTATTTCAGGAGAAAGGAAATAGTTTTCTAAGGAGTAATAATGATAAAATGGAAACAAACACACTGGGAGGTGGCAAAACAAATAAGTTTAGAGAAAACAGCAGAAGAGACGGCATAAGAAACTAAATAGACACAAAGCTCCACTTTATACACTCAGGAATTCCATAAAAATACTAACCTGAAAGCCATAATATATATGACAGCATTCAAAGTACCTTCCTATACCAAAGATGGTTACCTCCAGGCGTGAAGGTCCTATATAGACACCAGTGTAATTTTGCTATGTTCAGTGAGATGCATAGGTGTTGTCTTTCACAATGTAGCCTTGACTTCAGGTTGTTGGGTACAATCTATATACTCTTGACAACAGCCTGACTATGTTCTTTTGGAGTTCCATGTGACCCCTCTGCCACTCATTTAACTAGATATAACCTAATCCCAGTATGAAAAAATTCATTGGTGACATGATATGTCCATTGGAGCCCTGTCTCCTTACATTATGCTGATTCCTTTAGATTCCATATATATACAGATATGCAGATATACAGATACACACACACACACATATATATATTATATATACATAAATAGTATATATATACTATATATACATAAATAGTATATATGTATATATATACACACATTATATATATATTTATTAATATATTTTAGGCAGCTTGCATTGTATTATGTTTTTATAATATCCCTCAAATGACACTTAACTTTTCTTGTTCCTCTGTATTCTGTCTTTTGTCTCCCCTTTTTGACATCCATAACTACTATATTTTATCATCCCGTGGAGACAATACCTTAGCCCCAGCTCATTATGCTATACCTAACCCCTGTTTTCTATGGATTGTAACTTGGCTTTCCTGACTTTACAGCTAATATCTACATATAAGTATGTTTTTACATATTTATATGTAAATATCTACATATGTATGTGCTAATATCTACATATGTATGTTTTTCTTGTTTTGAGCTACCTCACTCAGGATGAATTTTTGTCTCTTTCCCACCATTTACCTGTGAATTTCATAATTTCATTTTTGTGTGCAAATAAATGTAGCAATTTTTCTTTATCCATTCATCAAGTCATAAATATATTTGGAATCGTATGCAATAATTGGACACTCATGATGAGAAAATAGGTAATGGTACTTTATTTTGCTCTTTAGATAATTCCTGTGGGAATCCACCACATGTGCCAAATGCTACTATAGTAACCAAGACCAAGGCTAAATATCTACCTGGTGACAGAGTACGTTATGAATGTAATAAACATTTAGAACTATTTGGGCAAGTGGAAGTGATGTGTGAAAATGGGATTTGGACAGAAGAGCCGAAGTGCCAAGGTAGGGCATTATTTTCCCTTATTATTTTGACAATGTAACTTAGTTATTGTACATTAATGAAAATAAACTGAAATAATTTTTAAATTTTTTAATTTATTTTATTTAAATCCCAAATGTTATTCCTTCCCAGTGCCCCCCTCCCAGAGCACTTTTGCTTAAATTCACCAACATTGAGACCTGGGAGCCTCCCCCATACTTGGTCTCTTGGACTTTAAGGAGGCTGCCCTGATCCCCTGTCCCTGGCAGCTTCAGGGTTCCATTTATTTTCCTGGCCCTCTGTACTTCTCTTCTGTTTTACCCCATTCCCGGTCCTGCTCCCACCCCCTTTTCTCTTCCTTTCCCCTTTCCCACACAGGTAACACCTGTCCTCTACCTCCCATGATTGTGTTCTTTTACATTCTAAGTAGGATTGAAGCATCCTCATTTGGACCCTCCTTCTTGTTTAACTTCTTAGGGTCCATGGGATATATCATGAGTATTCTGTACTTTTGGTCTAATAGCCACTTATCAGAGAGTATATACCATTAATATCTGTTTGGGTCTAGGTTACCTTAGTCAAGATGATTTTTTTCTAGTTTTGCCAATTTGCCTGCAAAATTCATTATGTCCTAGTTATGTTTATCTGAATAGCATTCCATTGTGTAAATGAACCANATTTTCTGTATCTATTTTTCTGTTAGGGGAACATCTGGGTTATTTATAGCTTTTGGCTATTATGAGCATAGTGGAGCCTGTGTCCTTATGGTATGGTAGAGCATCTTTTGGTTATATGCACAGAAGTGGTATATAACTGAGTCTTCAGGTAAAATGATTTCCAATTTTCTGAGGAACAGCCAGATTGATTTCCAGAGTGGTTATATAAATTTACAATCCCACCAAAAATGGAGAAGTGTTCCCTTTTCTCCATATACTGACCAGCATGTGCAGTCACTTGAATGACTTGAGAAGCCATTCTGGTTGGTGCAAGGTAGAATCTCAGGGTTGTTTTGATTTTCATTCCTTTGATGATGGGAAATGTTCATTTTTTAACTATCTTTTTTTTTTGACCACAGTTTCTGCCCCCTCCAATTCTCTCAGCTTCCTCAAACTTCACCTCTCCCCAGATACCCTCCCCTCTCCTTCCCATTAGAAAATAATAGTCCTCCAAGAGACAATAGCCAAACATGACAACACAAGATTCAATAAGACAAGTTAAAAATCCTCTCATATTGAGGTTGGACAAGGCAACCTAACAGGAGAAAAGAGTCCCAGAGCAGGCGAAAGAGTCAGATATACAACCACTCCCACTGTTAGGAGTCTCACAGAAACACCAAGCTAACACCATAACATATACACAGAAGACCCTGTGCAGATCTGTACCTTCCTCTTCTTTGCTGCTTAAGTATCTGTGAGCCCATGTGAGCCCTGCTTAGTTGACTCAGTAGGCTAGGTTTTCCTGGTGTCCTCCATGCACTCTGACTCCCAATATTCTGTTCACCAGGCATCTTCTGTCAAATTCCCTGATCTCCAAGGGAAGGTACCCAATGAAAACCTCTAATTTAGACTCTCCTGCTCCCATCGGATGCCAGAGAAAGCCCATTTGATGACAACTTGGCAAGACACTAGGTGTCTGAGTTGTCCAGTCTTTGGTTCCTGGCCATACAATCAATGTAGAGCATGGTCATCCAAGAGATGATAGAGTTGATAAAGACTAGGCTCACTAACAAAGTGATAAGAGAAGCATTAAAAAAAAACATGAAAATAAAATGATACAGTTTTAGGGAATATAATAAAGAAATGTGGAAATTTTTAACAAAATTGAATCAGATTAGAGGAACAATTGCTACTAAGGAAAAATGAATGACTTTACAACAAAAGATATTCATTTATTCATTCAATATTAAATATATAAAACAATATTTATGTAAGACTTGAAAAAAGATTTTCTAAATAATTATTTTCAAATGTAAATATATGGTGTAATAGTATATCTCTATATGAGAAAATATATTTTGTTATCTTCCCTTATTTCTTAAATTTTGAATTTAATATGTGTGAATTTTCAATGACTACATGCTAAAATTTAGATTTATAAGCATAGGATTTTTCTAATTTTCTTCAATTACTTATCATTGAATGTGAACTATATATTTATGATGGACATATTTAAATCATACCTATAAAGAAACATCAACTGCCTAGTCCAACAATCAAATCTCAACGTTCAGATCATTTGCATGTGAAACAATTTTTAGTATGTTTTCTATATCAGTTCTTTTGTTACTTGGTGTTTGGGTTCTCTGTTTATAGGTTTTTGTTTTTGTTTTTGTTTTTTTTTTTTAACACTCCTGTCCTTATCTCCGTGCTGGGCTGCCCTCTAACTGTTCTTCATACCTGATTATATTCCCCATTTCCACCCTCCAATTCATGCTCCCTCCCTCCCCCTTCCACCCATGATTGCTTTCCTCTCCCTCCTTGGTGGGACTGAGGCATCCTCAATTGGTCCCTTTGGCTTGTTAAACTTCTTGAGTTATGAGGATTGTAACCATACTTTTTTAGCTAATATCCACTTAGGGAATACATACCATGAATGTCCTTTGGGTCTGAGTTACTTCATTCAGGATATTATTTTCGAGTTCTATCCATTAGCCTGAAAAACTCAGCATGTCCTCATTCTTAATAGCTGAGTAGTATTCCATTATGTAAATGAACCATATTTTCTGCATCCATTCTTCTGTTGTGGGACATTTCTGTTGTTTCCAACTTCTGGCTATCACAAAAGATAGCCAATATGAACACAGCTAAACATGTTCTGCTTTGGAACGCTGGGGCATCTTTTGGATATACATGTCCAAGAGTGGTATCTTCAGTTATATCTTTTCCAAATTTTTGAGGAAACTCTAGATTGATTTCCAGAGTGGTTCTACCAGTTTGCAATCTCACAATCAATTGAAGAGTATTCCCCTTTCCCTACATTCACGTCAACATTTGCTGACACTTGAGTTTTTCACCTTAGCCATTCTGATTAGAATCTCAGGATCACTTTGATTTCAATTTCCCTTATGACTAAGGAATTTGAACATTTCTTTAAGTGCTTCTCAGTCAATCAAGATTCCTCCCATGTTTTTTGTTTGTTTGTTTTGTTTGTTTGTTTGTTTGTTTTTGTGGTTGAGTTCTATATCCCATTTGATTGGGTTGTTTGTTTTTTTTTGTGGTTAGCTTCTTGAGTTCTTTATATATTTTGGATATTAGTCCTCTACCAAATGTAGGGTTAGTAAAGATATTTTTTCCCAATATGTAGGTTGCTGATTTTATTGTTTATATCCTTTGCCGTATAGAAACTTTTCAGTTTCCTGAGGTCGCATTTATCAATTCTTGATCTTAGGACCTGAGTCACTATAGTTCTGCTTAGGATATCTCCCCCTGTCCCAATGAGTACAAGGCTCATTTCAAATTTCTTTTCTATTTGGTTCAGTATATCTGGTTTTATGTTTAGGTCCTTCATTCACTTGGACTTGACCTCTGTGTAAGATTACAACTATGGATATATTTTCAGTTTTCTACATATTGACTGTCAGAGCAGAACCAGTTACTGAAGATACTTTCAATATATATTTTCCTATGCATATTTTTCATCTTTGTTGAATAAGTGAGTGGTTTTATTTTGGGGTCTTCAATTCTATTCCAATGATCAGTGTGTCAGCCTCTGTACCACACAGTTTTTATCACTATTGCTGGGTAATACAGCTGAAGGTCAGAGAAGGTGATTCCCCCTGAAGTTCTTTTATTGTTAAGAATTGTTTTCAGTATTCTGTTTCTTGTTTGTTTGTTTTTCCTGATGAATTTGAGAATTGCTCTTTCCATGTCTTTAAAGACATGTGTTGGACTTTTGATGGGGATTTCATTATATCTGTAGATTGCTTTTGGTATGATGGCTATTTTTACTATGTTAATCCTGCTGATCCATGAACTTGGGAGGTCTCTCTCCTTTCTGAGGTCTTCTACAATTTCTTTCTTCAGAGCCTTAAAGTTCTTGTCATATAGATATTTCACTTTTTTGGTTAGAGTTGCCCCAAGAGAATTTACATTATCTGAGACTCTTGTGCAGGGTGTTGTTTTCCTAATTAATTTTTCTGAGACAGGATTTCTCTGTATAGCTTTGGTTGTCCTGGAACTCACTTTGTAGACCAGGTAACCCTGAAACTCAGAAATCTACCTGCCTAGGCCTCCTAAGTGCTGGCATTAAAGGCATGTACCACCACTGTCCAATGTTTTCATAATTTCTTTCTCAGTCCATTTATCATTTGTATAAAGGACATCTACTGATTTCTTTGAGTTCATTTTATATCCAGCCACTTTGCTGAAGTGGTTTTTCAGCTGTAGAAGTTCTCTGGTAAATTTATTTATTTTTTGGATTGCTTATGTTTAAAATCATATCATCTGTAAATAGTGATACCCTGAAGTCTTCCTTGCCAATTTGTATCCCCTTGATCTCCTTTTGTAATGTTATTGCTCTAGCTAGAACTTTGAGTACAATATTGAAGAGATATAGGCAGAGTTGACATCCTTAGCTTGTCCCTTATTTTAGTAGTATTGCTTCAAGTATTTATCTGTGGTTTGCTATATATTGCTTTTGTTATGTTTGGGTATGAGCCTTGAGTTCCTGATCTCTCTAATACTTTTAACATGAATGGCTGTTGTATTTTGTCAAATGCTTTTTCCTCATCTAATGTGATAACCATGTGATTATTTTCATTGAGTTTGTTTATATGATGGATTATGTTAATGGATTATTGTATATTGAGGCAATCTTTCATCCCTGGGATGATGCCTACTTGATCATGGTGAATGATGGCTTTTTTTTTTTTTGATGGCTTTGATGTATGCTTGAATTCAGATTGCTAGAATTTTATTGAGTATCTTTGCATTGATATTCAATAAAAACTATTTATTTTTTTTAATTATTTTTTTATTATTATTATTTTCTTTATTTACATTTCAAATGCTATCCCGAAA
>NC_034594.1:113765495-113770762 GCF_900095145.1 Mus pahari | reverse complement strand
TTATAATAGCCAGAAACTGGAATAAACCCATATGTCCCTCAATAGAGGAATGGATACAGAAACTGTGGTACATTTACACAATGGAGTACTACTCAGCTGTTAAAAACAATGAATTTATGAAATTCTTGGGCAAATGGATTTATCTGAAGAATATCATCCTTAGTGAAGTAACCCATTCACAAAAGAAGTCACTAGATATGCACTCACTGATAAGTGGATATTAGTTCAGAAACATAGAATACCCAAGATACATTTTGCAAAACACAAGAAAACCAAGAAGGAAGACCATCGCATGGATACTTCATTCCTCCTTAGAATAGGGAACACAAATACCCATGAAAGGATATAGATACAGGGACAAAATTTAGAGCTAAGATGAAAGGATGAACTATTCAGAGACTACCCCATCTGGGGATCCATCCTATCATCAGCCACCAAACCCAGACACTATTGCACATGCCAGAAAGATTCTGCTGAAAGGACCCTGTTATATCAGCCTCTTGTGAGGCTATGCCAGTGCCTGGTAAACACAGAAGTGGATGCTCACAGTCAACTATTGGATGGAACACAGGGCCCCCAGTGGAGGAGCTAGAGAAAGTACCCAAGGAGCTAAGGGGCGGCTGCAACCCTGTAGGTGGAACAACAATATGAACTAACCAGTACCCCCTGAGCTCATGTCTCTAGCTGCATATGTAGCAGAAGATGGCCTAGTCGGCTATCATTGGGAAGAGAAGCCCCTTAGTTTTACAATCATTATATGACCCAGAACAGGGAGGGGAGTGCCAGGGCCAAGAAGTGGGAGTGGGTGGGTAGGGGAGCAGAGGCGGGGGGAGGGTATAGGTAACTTTCGGGATAGCATGTGAAATATAAATAAAGAAAATATCTAATAAAAAAATGGGGAAAAATATTTCTGGTCTTTTTACTTTTTAAAGTCCTATTCTGATTGAATGCTTTAGTTTTCTTTCTTCAAGTAACTCAAAATTTCTTAAAAGTACTGAAAGCTATATGCTCATATTCCTTGGACATACCTATGAAAAAAATCATTGTTCTTCAGGAATCAGTTCACATATATTTAGTGCTTAGGTCAGTGGCATTGACAATGAGTGTGATTATGTGACTACAACCAGTCTTTTGAAGAATTTATCTTTTTCCCTTCTTCTTCAGCCTTAGTTCAATTCTAGTATTCTAGTTACTAAAATTTCCTTTAGTTACTGTTGTGTTTTGTTTCTACTACATTATATTAATAGATTAATACATTGTAGGCTTTTGTTTGCTTGCTTGCTAGAATGCTTGTTTTCATTCTAGAATTTTAATTTTTTCTTTTATTCTTTTTTCTTCATTCTTTTTTCATACAGTACATCTTGACCTCAACCAAACATCTCTCCACTCCTCTCTGTCCCCTCCACTCCAATCTACTCAATATAAACTGTTCTCCATTTCCCTTCAGAAAAGAGCAGACTTCTTAGGGATGTCAACTGAATACACCATAGCAGAATGCACTAACACTTGGTAGAAATCGCCATATCAAAGCTGGAGAAGGCAACCCAGTAGGCAGGAAAGGGTACCAAGAACAGGCAAACGAGTCACAGACACTCCTATTCCCACTGTTAGGAGTCCCACCAAATGCCCACAATAAGAAAGCACAGTGTATATACAGACCCACTCAGGGTCCATGACTAGAGCTTCAATCTCTGTAACCCCTATGAGCCCTTCTTAGTTGATTCTGTGGACTATATTCTCCTGGTGTCCTCCAATCTTCTGTCTCCTACAGTGCTTTCTTCTCATCTTTTTCTGGGTTGTCCTATCTTTGCCTGTTGTTTGTCTCTGTGTCTCTGCATCTGTTTCCATTGAGTTGCTCAACAAATCCTCTCTGAAAAGGATTAGTCTAGACACTAATCTATGAGTATAGCAGAATATTATTAGCAATCATTGATATTTTTTCTTTGTCAGCAACGTTTGGCACCATTACATTTCTCTCAGCCACACATTTTCTCATTCCTGGCCATCCTCCCATTGTTGAGTGTGGACTCCCTTCATGGTTTGGGCCTGAATTTTGACCAGTCATTGGTTGTTCACTCCCATAAACACTGAGCCACCATCGACCTAGCACATTTTGCAGACAGGACAGTGAGTCAAAAGTTTTAGGCCTTGGTTTGTTTATGAATCCCACCAGTGGAAGATTTCCTGGTTGCAGAAGGTTTTCCTGGTTCATGCTCCATATTCTCCACCAGTAGGAGTCCTTCCTGGGGTCCCTTCATAGGTTCCAGGAAGTTTATACAACATTAGGTTTCCACATTGCCCCCAACTGCTCATCTATTCCACGTGTCTTTCTCAGTTCTCTTTACTTCCCTCCTTTCCTTCCTTCCTCCTCATATGATTCCTCCTTTTCCAATCCTGCCTTCCCCTAGTTCATCCAGAAAATCTATTCTATTTCTCCTTCCAGGGGAGATCCATTTGTCTCTACTGAAGCCTTCCTTGGTACTTAGCCTTTCTGCGTCTCTGAAATAGAACATATTATCCTTTACTTTACAGTTAATATCCACTTATTATGAGTGAGTTCATGCCTTAGTTGTGTTTCTGGGTCTGGGTTGCTTTACTTAGGATGATTTTTTTCTCTTTCCATCCATTTGTCTATGAATTTCATGATGTCTTTTTTTCCTAACAGCTGAGTAATTATTCATTGTGTAAAAATACTACTCGTCTTCTGGTAGCCATGGCCTGTGCATTGTTTTCTAACTTAATTCTATTCCTTTCTGCAGCTTGCATGTGTCATTCTCCTATTTATAGCTTGTAGAGTAACTGGATTTTCTTTGAAAGATGGATTTACATAGATCTATTACAAGTAAATTATTTATACAATATAAAGGAATATTTTGGCTATGTTA
This sequence comes from Mus pahari, assembly GCF_900095145.1. Classification (NCBI taxonomy): domain Eukaryota; kingdom Metazoa; phylum Chordata; class Mammalia; order Rodentia; family Muridae; genus Mus; species Mus pahari. The sequence goes on along the minus strand of NC_034594.1, from coordinate 113,767,877 downwards.
AAATGTTGTAAATAGTAAGCTATTTATGTTAATTTGAATGTAAGTTATTAAATTAGAAATTATAAATAATATCTTAGAAAACTATCTAAAACAGAAATCAATAAGTACTATGGCATTATGCATGATAAAGCCTGTAATAATCTCACAATTGATTTGTAAGGATGGTTGGGACATTTTGAATCCATAGGAGCAATAAGCAAGGCTTCTGGTTGAATTGTTTCCCTTTAAAAATCAGAAGTGTCAGGCCTTAGATTCAAAACACATTAGCATAGGAACAAATCCTTGAATTTTAATTTTATCTTCCTAAATACTAATAACCACAATCACCTAAAAATTTTCTTAAGTTGGATAATTTTTTCCTAATTTATTTATAATCCTTTACATATCTAAAACTCCCTTATCAAATTTGTGACTATTTTCTTGTATGACATGACTCATTTTCTGAGTTTCTAATAGTTATTTCCAGGATTTTAACATTCAAAGAGGCCCAGGTAAATATTTGTGAATTATTTTGTGTATTAAGGAAATTTAAAGACAATTTTAATTTTTTGAGAATTTACTTTTTCAGATTTTCCTAATATATTAACAATGCGTGTTGATCATATTCACCTATCCCAATTAAAGATATATTTTTGTTTAAGTCTCTGGAAACTAGTCGGTTGGAGAGAATGTAATAAAAACAGCCCATATAAAGCTGAATATTTCAGTTTCTTATTATCTGCGTGTTGATCACATGTATGTGTATGTTTGAATAAATTCTACTTCAGATAGAAGCTTCTCTGGTAAAAGTTGAGAGACACATTAATTTTTTGAAAATACATCTTTCATACAGAGTACTACATTTTATCATCTTTTTGCTCTGACCATCTGATCTCCTTTTATCTCTTCTCAAATTCTTGACTAGTTCTTTCACATTAATAGTCCAACACACACACACACACACACACACACACACACACACACACATGCACACACCTAGTGAGTCCCTTTAGTGCTGGCAGCCTGAATGTGTGTTTTCAGCCTGATAACTTGAGATTGGATAACTAAAGAGAGGCTTATTTCTAGAGAAGACTGATTTGCTTTTTCAACAAATATTACCTCTTGCTTTTCATTGAGGGATAGTGATTATGAGAATTTCTCCATATGCATTGGGATGTCGACTGGTATTATAGTAAACTGTAGACAAAATTAGTTTTGAGATTTCATGGGCACTGCCTTCCTGTCATATATTTAAGACATTATCTGACAGTAGGCAGCATAGTCTTTTGCCCTCAAGGTCTTTCTGCTCCTTCTCAAATAAGAATTACCCAAGGCTTAGGTATAGAAATTGTTTTGTACAGTCACCAACATCATGGGTTTCTTTTAGTGGCTCCTATATTACATAAGACTTAATATCTTATAATATTAGACATTAACTTTATTTCCTTCTAAACAGTTAAATTTAAAATATTGAAATGTTAAAAGAAAGTATAGGTTATAGATATTTGTTAGGGAATTATACCTTTTCTATTAATCAACACATTATATAATACTTATATTGGGCTTAAAATATCTAGATCCTTGAGCACTTTGAAGAAATGTCTTGCTATATAGCCTTGCAATGTGACATTTAGAATAAGCTTGTTCAGGTATGAAAAAATGTTTTTCTGGGATCAATTATGAGAAAATTAATACAGCATAATTACATTTTTCTACCTATGACTATAATAGATCTGTGGATATTTTTAGATCTTCATTTTCTTGTGGCACAGTCCTGTTGTATGAAGCAACGTCAGTAGATGGATAGCACATACATGTTTTAGAATTCAGTAATTATATTCATGGTATCTATTTTTCTTGAGTGACTGGGAGAGTCTGTGTCTTTTACTTACAGTATTGACTTTAACTCAACAAATTAATTCACATGAATGTCCATAATAATTTTTAAGTATATAAAAAGGTATGATACAACTCCCATATTTTCTCTGTTCCTGCTTTTCTATGCCACAAGTCCAGTGACTCCAATCTTTTTGAGCAAAGTACTTTTTGTTGCTTAAATTCAGTAAAATACTAATTTTTCTTTTTTAATTCTCAATTTGCTATTTTCTGGAAAATGTTTCCTTTTGCAAAGCCACCTCAATGATGCACCTCCTTAATCTCTTGCTAGTCTAGACATCCAGCTACTGTTCTTTGTTTTGCAATATGTGGTATTGGTAATTTCAACTAAATGTTTCCTTCTTGATTCTGTCTGTGACTCTATTTTTGCTTCTTTGTATGTTTATTATATTCCTTTACAACAACAACAACTTGTTGTTTATTTCTAATCTTTATTAAGCTTTGAACAACCATTCTATTTTGACATGTAGCTACAATGACATTTGAAATTATTGGTACTGGAGTCTA
>NC_034594.1:113751932-113765380 GCF_900095145.1 Mus pahari | reverse complement strand
GGAGGGAGGGAGGAAGGAAGGAAGGAAGGAAGGAAGGGAGGAAGGAAGGAAGGAAGAGGCAATATTGTACAGAGTTCTGGTAATCTGTAAGATTATAGATTCATTTGGACAAATCATTAAACATACTGTGCAACATATTATAAGCGCTTTAACTTTTACTTTGTTAGAAAAGAAAATACATTCTCAAGGACTATAATGATGTATCTTTAAACCTTTAAAGTTTGTTGTCATTTTCTTTATTTTTATTTTTTGGACTAGTAATGTGAATTATTTTTTTTATTTCAGCTCTTCATTTACAAATGACTAGTGGCTATTTTGTATTTTTTAATATTGTAAATCCTTAAGGTACTGTGCACACACTCATAGTTTTCTTATCTTTTTTCCTTTTAGAGTCATGTTCAGTATCAGATATAGAAAGTGAGCATGGTTTTTTTTTCCCTGAATCTAATTTTATATATGCTCTAAATAGAAAAGCACAGTATAGTTATAAATAGGGATACATAACAAATACTGGATAAACATCAGGATCAACTACTTACCTTCAAAATGGATGGTCACTTCAACCCTCATGCATTAGTGAGCATTTTGTTATATTTTTGCAGTTATACTGACAATGTATAGGAGTTTGGTTTTATTCTCCTTGTGTATGTCTGATATTCTTTCATTTATAAACAGGTTTTAAACTTCAAGAAAAAAATCCACACCATTTTTTAATTTTAGATTCATTGCTGCATTTAGAATATAAATTCATTTACCTTTCAGTGCTTTAAAATATCCTATAGTTTAAAATCTAGTAAAGAAGTCTTTGACCAGATGCAAATCCCTGAATATGTGATACCCTTATAATATGTATTTGACACTTTGAGTTAAGGTCCATGCAGGAACATTGCCCTCTTAGAAGATCTTTTTAAACATTTTTGTACTGGAAAAAAAAGGAATGCTTCCAAGTACCAGCAAATTTTGGTTTTTGAAACTTTCCCTTGTTTTAGGAAATACAGTTAATAAAGATTTTCTCTAAGACTATCAATTAGTTCATCTAATCTTATTTATTAGAAAAATACCCAGTGCTAATATTCAAGAAGTATTCAACATACCTTAAATAACAAGGTGATTTTGTAGAGCTCCAACAACACTTCCCCAAAACCTGTTCCCCAGATCATTAGGAAAGTGGCTAGTAAAGAGCCTTTGTTCTTTTAGGGCAGATGAAGGTCTTCTGTTCCTCCACCTGACAGCTAGCTAGGCAATTATCTCAGTTGCCCCAGCCAGGCACCCATCTTCCTAAGTTTGAGACTGAAAGAAAAATTCAAAGGCTCAAGGCCGAACACTGTTCAGACTTAACAAAGCCTGCCCAGCCGCTAGGACTAACAAGGCCATAAAGATAAGAGAGCCCCGGCTGGAGCTGAGGGAGGGAGTGCCGGAGCCAGCCGGGGCTGTCAAGGTTAGCTCATAAACTCTGCCAAGGAGGCATCTCACCCCGGTTCACTCAGGGTCACACACTGACCAGAGGTGCCCCAGACTATGCCCCCGGCCTCTGAAATTCTGCCACTCCGGCTGGCGCACGCGTACTATCTTGTTGCATTGTATGTTCAAATGAGCCAATCACTGGTGGCTGCACAAACTCTCCCTGCCCCCCCCCAACCCTAACCCTACAAAAACCCCTTACTTCTGAGGGACTGGGTCGACTTCCTCTGTCTCCTGCGTGAGATATGAGTCAACCCGGGGCCTCGTTAAATAAAGTACCTCATGTGATTTACAGCAAGGTGTATTTCGAATTTCTGGGGACCCAAGAGGGTTCCGGACCAGAGGGAGTTCCTCCTTTCGGGGTCTTACAATTTAACATATCCACTAATTTTGTAGTATCTAATATTTTCATCTAGTGTGATTTTACAGAATCTTTAAGGAAAAGGCAATTAAAATTATTATCATATAATAGTCATTTATATTAAATCATAATTAACAAGGTGGTATTGATTTTTCTTATTGTGAAATGGAAAACCCTTGTTTTTAAGTTCAGCTAATCTACTTTTCTATATTTTATGAGTCATTTGAAATACTAAATATAGGACCTTAATTCAAAATATGGTATCATATTTCACTAAAATTAAACATTTATGCTTGTTTATTTATTTGTAGTATGTTATTAATTTAAGGAAAACTGACCTGAGAAACTATTTCTAAACTAAAATTTCATAAAAGTTAAAGAGCCGGGTGGTAGTGGCACACGCCTTTAATCCCAACAGAGGCAGGGGATTTCTGAGTTCGAGGCCAGCCTGTTCTACAAAGTGAGTTCCAGGATAGCCAGGGCTATACAGAAAAACCCTGTCTCAGAAAAACCAAAAAAAAAAAAAAAAGTTTTAAGAAAGGAGATAAATACAGAAATTACTGCTTGTGGACGTTGTACATCGTGGTGCGCACTAGGCTCCGCACCACGATGTACAACGTCCACAAGCAGTTGATTTTGGCTATTGGTTTGCTGTATATTGCTTTTATTATGTTTATGTATGGGCCTTGAATTCCTGAACTTTCCAAGACTTCTATCATGAATGGGTGTTGGATTTTGTCAATTGCTTTCTCAGCATTTAATGAGATAATCATGTGGTTTTTGTCTGTGAGTTTGTTTATATATACATTTTTATTAATTAAATTCATTTTGAAAATTCAAATAAAAAAGAAATGAAATTGTCTATTTTTCATTAGAGTCTTGTGATATGCCTGTATTTGAGAGTGCTGTAATTAGGAATAGTACCACATGGTTTAAACTCAATGACAAATTAGAATATGAATGTCATGTTGGATATGAAAACAAATATAAACATACTAAGGGCTCTATAACTTATTATGATGATATGATAAACTCTCATGTTATGATGAGTATTATTATCTTTGCAATATTTTTTAAATAAAAATGAATGTTTCTGCTATTAAAAATTGAATTTCCTAAAATATTCCTTATAATTCAATGTAATCTAAGAAAAACCACTGTTTTGAATGCCATTGATGATAATATTTGCTTTTTTTGTTTCATTAAATTATTTATCCTGTGTGTGTACATGCATACCTATGTGTGTTTATGGAGGTGTGCATATTGCATTACTCATGTAGGTGTTAGAGATCCTGGGTCCTAGGGATTAAATTTAGGAATCCAGTCTTAGAAACAACCACTCTTACTGACTGAGGCATTGTGCTGGCCTGATTATCTGTTTTTAAAATAAAATGTTCACCAGTTGTAGATGGCATGTGATTATGATTCAGGAATTAGAACCCTGGATCAAGAGACTTCAAGGTTGAGGTTATTTGTGCTACATACTAGGTTCTGTTTCCAAGATCAAACAAACAAAAAATTTCATTAAATTAATGATTCCTTTGTGTGGCTTGGGTATGTCATGTATCTCTGATTAGAGGACATTTCTTTGGTTATTTAAGCTCTTAATTATGTGAACTAGGTCTCCATTATCAAATTATGACTTGAAGTATGAAACTAAGTCATGAAAACTTGAGGGCGGGAGAAATAGCTCAGAGATTAAGAACATGGGCTGCCCTTACAGAGGTCCTGAGTTTAATTCCCAGCAATCACATGGTGACTCACAACCATCTTTACTGGATTCTAATGCCCTCTGCTGGTATGAGGGTATACATGAGCACTCATATACATAAAGTAAATAAATCTTTTAAAAAAAAAAAAAAACGGAAAAAATGAAAATTTAAACTGAGTGAGGACAGAGGATAAAGGACAATAAAATTGCAAACAATAATTTTTCGAAAACTAGTAACAGACACAGGGTCCACTCAAATGTGATGTCTACACCCTGAAAGATGGCTTGGGAGGTAGAAATATGATATTCTTGAAATACAGGCACATCTGGCTTACGTAGCATGGTAAGCATTACAGCTCTGAATGGAAACGCTCCCCGAGTCGAAGTGCTGCAGCTCTGAGTTTGCCAGTGTAAGGGAGGCAGCTCTGAAAAGAAAGGCATCCTGGCAGTGGGGAGCCAGTGAAAACCACAAAGTCACACTGCACCTAACAAAACTCACACCAGACCTGAAAGACACAAGAGAACTGTGTCTGCTCCAGAGTGAAGCAGCAAAGGCTTGGCAGAAGGCTGGCTTTACATAGGGGTCTTTGCGGGGGCTGGGTGGGCACAAGTTTCAAGCGTGGCTTAGGATGGGTGGGATTTTTTTTTTTTGCCAGATCATGAAACAAGCTCAGTGATTGGTGGGATTCTGAGCTCATCTTGGTTATGTAGGAAGGAAATTGGCAACTGACATCTCAAGGAGGTAGACATAGCCATTATAGTAGTCTAGAGGTGGGGCTTGGTCACTTGCCTGACCTCAGGGGGCTTACAGTAAGAGGGTGACTGCCTCTGCTAAGCCAAGATGCAGCAAGAAATTGAGCAGGATGCAGACAAATATAAGATTGGGGAGGTAGGGTGAGTATAGGAAAATGAACATTTCCAAGGTGGGGATTGGTAAAATTTCAAGATTAACTCAGGTATTTGTGGGTGTTCATGCTCAGGGATTAGTGAGGTTTCCAATTTAGGTATTGGTAGATTTGGTTAGGTTTTAACCTGGAAATGGGCTCAGATCTCTTACCCTACATGAAGATATCTCATAAACAGACAAACAGAAACAATTTTTTTAGCTTAAAAAAATCAAACTAAACAAATGGAAATGATTAGTTTCTCTCAGATTACAAGCAGTTCAAGAATAAGAAATCAGGACTTTCTACAATACAATACAAAACCAGAATGTAAGGGAAGTGTTATTAGTTCAGTGAGACAGAACTTTGCCTTAGGGTCAGTACTAACATTACAAATATAAAATAAAATAAAATAAAATAAAATATTAAATTATTTATGTACAATACTGGTATGTGAAATTTTTTCAGAGGAGACAATATTCAAACATCTACCTGCTCCAGATTATGAGCCCATGACAGATCAAAGTTTTTTTTTTTCTATTGACAGTGTCCTTTGCTTTACAGAAGCTTTTTAATTTTATGAGGTCCAATTTGTCAATTATTGATCTTAGGACATAAGCCTAAAAGTGGGAGTGGGGGTGTCTCTAATTCTTTTGCCTACTTGTGAGACCATTATCCTACCTAGTTGCCTCATCCAGCCTTGAAATAAGGGTTTGTGCCTAGTCTTTTTTTTTTTTTTTTTTTTTTTTTTTTTNAAAATCAGAAAGTACACAAGACTACAACTCTCTCCTTATCTATTCAATTCAGTACTTAAAGTTTTAGCTACAGCAATAATAAAATGAAATCAAGGGAATATAAATTGGTAAGAAGTCAAAACAACTTTATTTGCAGATGATATAATAAGATACATAAGTAACCCTAAAAGTTCCATCAGAGAACCCCTACATCTGATAAAAACCTTCAGTAAAGTAACTGGATACAAAATTAACTTACCAAAATCAGTTTCTCACTAGATAAGAACAAAAAAATTAAAAAATAGAGAACCCACCTTTCACAATAAACTCAAGTAGTATAAAATATTTGGAGTAACTCTAACAAAGAATGTGAAAGACTTATTTGATTTTTAAAAAAGTCCTTGATGAAAGAAATTGAAGAATATATCAGAAGATAAAGCAATCTCCCATACTCATGTACAAGTAAGATTAATGCCATGTTATCCTATGCTTGGTTGGATTGTCTGAGAAGCCTGATCTTTTCTGAAAGGGCACGGAGGAGGAACAGTGGATCTGGTGGAAAAGGGAAGGTGGGAACTGGGGGCATCTAGGGAAGGGAAGCTGCAGTTGGAATATATTGTAAGATAGTTGTATAAGTAATAAGAAAAATAAATATAATTAAAGAAAATAAAGTAAAAGAAATTTGGGTTAATGGAGTTCCTGTTGTAATCTATTTAAGTTTTTTTTTTCTTTTGTGGGACAAGGATGGAATGGTTTTTTATTAGCATACAATTGAAAAGATGAACAATTGAGGGAAGTCTAACACTTTTTTGGGGGCGGGGGCCATTTCTAGATTTCATAGCTAACTGTAATGCACACCTTTTGGAATCCAGCTTTATATCCCCCCCCCCGCCGCCGCCTTTCGCTTGCTCCTGTGTTGCTAGCAGTAAGAATAAATTCAATTAATCTAAACTTGAATTGAGTCTAAGAGTGTGCTCTTTCCCAGTGGATTTGAATGCCACAATATAACCATCTATAGCTATATTTTAATTTGTCCTATAATAATTTGATGGAGACATTCCTTTTGTGGCTAAGAGTTCTAAGTTATCTAAATAATGAATCACTGGATTTGGGTGTCTGTGCTTGTTCCCATCAGCTCCAGGACAAAGTCTCACAGATAATGGTGGAGCAAGGCACTGAATTATGAGTATAGAAGAATGTTACCAGGAGTCCTCTTATTGCTATGGGTTTTGTTTTGTTTTTATAAGAATAATACTTGGGGCTGGAGAGATGACTCAGTGGTTAAGAGCACAGACTGCTCTTCCAAAGGTCCTGAGTTCAATTCCCAGCAGCCATATGGTAGCTCACAACCATCTGTACTGGAATCTGATGCCCACTTCTTCTGTGTCTGAAGACAGTGACAGTGTACTCACATACATAAAATAAATAAATCTTTTTTAAAAAGAAGAATACTTGATTTCTCCATAGTTTTATGTCTACTGGGCTTTCTTGTCTCAGTTTCATGGTACCCAGGCAGTGTCAGATAATCATGGAAGCAGGCCTTAACTCAAATCATATATTCTTTAGTCACTCCAACAAGCTTGGTGTCACCATTTTTCTAGCATAACTTTCATGCAGAATACCATTGTAGATCAAATTATGGTGGCTGAGAATGTGTTTATGTCTCTAATTTGACAACATGAGAAGTACCTTCCTATACCAAAGATGCTTCCCTGTATGAATGAAGGTCCTATGTACAAACCAGTTCAACTTTCCTATGTTCAGTGAGTTGCATAAGTGCTGTCTTTCACAGTGAGGCCTTGCCTTCCAGTTTGTGGAGAACGTCTATAGTATTTTCAACAGCCTGCATTATTTGGAAGTTCCTTGTGAAAATTTTGACACCCATTAAATTGGATGTAACCTAATCCTAGTACTAGAAAGTTCATTGGTTATAAAAGATGTCCACTGGGTCTCTGATTCCTCACAATTAGCTTTTGTTGTCCCTCAAATGTCTTCTTATCTTTTTTTTTGTTTCCCCTTCCCTGTCCATAACTATTTACTATTCCTCATCCTAAGGATATGACCTCCCCACTCCAATCTCTTACACTTTACCTAACCTTTCTTGTACTATTGACTGTAACTTGGCTTTCATTGACTTAACAGCTAATATCTACATATAAGCAAATGCATACATGTATGTCTTTTGGGGTCTGGGTTACCTCAATCAGGATGATTTTTTTTGTCTATTTCCTGTCATTTACTTGTGACTTTCATAATTTGTTTTTTTGTGTGTGTGTGTGAATATAAATGAACCACATTTTATTTATATATTCACCAGTTCAAAAAATATATTTGGAATTTCATGTTTTAATTGGATAATCATGATGAACAAATATATAATGCTACTTTATTTTGCTCTTCAGCTGATTACTGTGTGAATCCACCTCATGTGTTGAATGCTACTATAGTAACAATGCTCAAGGCCAAATATCCCGCTGGTGAGAGAGTACATTATGAATGTCATAAACCTTTTGAACTATTTGGGAATGTGGAAGTGATGTGTCAAAATGGGATGTGGACTGAACCACCAAGATGCAAAGGTAGGGCTTCATGTTTCCTAACGTTTATTTGACAACAAAATATAGTTATTGCACATTATTGAAAATAAACTGAAGTAATTCTTTTTTAAATTTTAATTAATTATTTTATTCATGTACAGTCCAGATGTTGCCCCTCCTAGACCCCTTCCCATACCTCTTATCCCCATGCCCTCTCCACTTCTCTGAGAGGATGCACGTTCACTCCCCTCATGATCCCTCTTCCCTGTAGCATCAAGCTTATAAAGGATTAGGCTCCACCTCTCCCTCTGAGGTCAGACAAGGCAGTCCTCTGCTACATAAGTGCCAGGGGCCTTGGACCAGTCCCTGTGTGCTCTTTGGTTGGGAACTCATAGGAGTCCAGATTCGTTGGTATTTATTATTATTATTATTATTTTCTTTAATTACATTTCAAATGCTATCCCGAAAGTTCCCTATACTCCCCCCCCCCGCCTCTGCTCCCCTACCCACCCACTCCCACTACTTGGCCCAGGCCTTCCCTTGTGCTGGGTCATATAAAGTTTGCAAGACCAAGGGGCCTCTCTTCCCAGTGATGGCCGATTAGGCCATCTTCTGCTACATATGCAGCTAGAGACACAAGCTCAGGGGGTACTGGTTAGTTCATATTGTTGTTCCACCTACAGGGTTGCAGCCCCCTTCAGTTCCTTGGGTACTTTCTCTAGCTCCTCCATTGGGGGCCCTGTGTTCCATCCAATAGCTGGCTGTGAGCATCCACTTCTGTGTTTGCCAGGCACTGGCATAGCCTCACAAGAGGCCGCAATATCAGGGTCCCTTCAGCAGAATCTTGCTGGCATGTGCAATAGTGGTTTCCATGGTTGTAGATACTAGTCATTTATTTTGAATCGTGATCTAGTATGGTTGATGATGACTTCCTATGGATTTTTTTCCAAGATATTTTTAAAGAAATTTCGGTAGATGTATCTCCATGAATTCATGGGATTTGTCCTATTTGAGTTTACTCAGCTCTTGAATATATGTATGCCTGCCTTATGACCAATTGTTTTTACACTAAAATATTTTGTTTGGATATTAATTTTTTTTCCTTAAAAATGTTTGAGTTTGGTTCAGTTTCATGATGCTCCTCTTGAGATCTTACTGAATACAAAATGATATCAGTACTTTTGATTTCAGACTTTTCCTGTGTTCTCACAAGGAAAAGTACAAAAGAAAAACACATAGGAAAATATTATACAGTAAGATGAGTTGTGGACATTTTTCTACAATTCTCAATGTCTCTTCTCTTCACATAATGTTTACTAATAGTACTGTGTCCTAGAATTTCAGATGTACTTTTCAAAAATATAACTTATAGATGTATATGCATAGTTTGACCCTCTAAGAACCCATGAAAGCTTCATTAGACTTCTGTAACATTATAGGCTTTAAAATCTTTTTTTCATATATGTATTTCTATAAAAATGATAAAGAGTTAGAATATATAGGTAACATACAATCAACATTCTTTAAAAACCAAACTTTGCCTATCTACAATGCCATCTATATGTTCAGAAGCTATTTAGATATTTATAGCTCTTGAAGGTTTTCGAGTAGACATGTTTGCTCTAGCTCATTCAGTGCTTTAGATGAGAATGGAGAGACAACATGAAACCCCTAGTTTATATGATTAATATTTCTTCAACTAATCTTGTCTTTAGCTAGAAATTATTAAAGTCTTGTTTAATACTGTACTCTTGTTGGTTCTGCTTGAGTCTGTAATTTGACTTGATTCTTTAACATTTGAATCTTGTCTTCTTAGACCCAACAGGGAAATGTGGGCCTCCTCCAACTATTGACAATGGAGACATCACCTCCTTGTCATTACCAGTATATGCATCATTATCATCAGTTGAATATCAGTGTCAGAAATATTATCTACTTAAAGGAAATAGGACAATAACATGTAGAAATGGAAAGTGGTCTGAGCCACCAACCTGTTTATGTAAGTACCTTATTCTCATAGATTATAGGAGATTCAGTTTTATAACATGGATATTTTTCTGTTTATAATANAACATTCACAAAATGAAAGTACTGTTTTGCTTAATGCTTCAGTGCCAAACATCGGCATGTGAGTAAAAACAAATGTTATTAGATTCTTTTTATAAAAACCACCTGTCAAATAAAATTGTGCATGTATTCTTTATAATTTTTTTACTAACAAAAGTTGGAGCCAGCATGATATTCTATGCCTGTTGTCTCAGTTAGTGTTCTATTTCTGTGAAGAGACACTATGATCATGACAAATCTTTTAAAAGAAATCATTTGTTGTGTATTGCTTACAATTTCAGAGATTTAGTCTACTATCATCATGTTTGGGAGTGAAGATAGACATGATGGCGAAGAAGTAGGTGAGCATTCAACATCTGGCTGTGCAGGCAGCAGGAAGAGAAAGGCATACTTCTTCTAAAAAGGCTACTCCAACTCCAACAAGGCCATAGCACCTAATCCTTTTTGAGTACCAGCAGTCCCCAATGAATAAGCAATATGTGAGTCCATGGAAGGCATTCGTTTTCAAATCAAACCTATATACATCTTGCATTTATTAAATCCATACAACATGCCCTGTCTTTAGATAAGACCAGTAGCCGGGTGTGGTGGCACACGCCTTTAATCCCAGCACTCGGGAGGCAGAGGCAGGCGGATTTCTGCGTTCGAGGCCAGCCTGGTCTACAAAGTGATTTCCAGGACAGTCAGGTGCTATACAGAGAAACCCTGTCTCGAAAAAAACAAAACAAACAAACAAAAAAAAAAACAAAACAAAACAAAAAAAAAAAGACCAGTAACTTCTATTAATAACTGTCATGCACACTAAAGACAGTTTAGTCTATCTTTTCATTCTGTGAGATTGAACACAACATGTCTTCCTGTGTTTGTTGATTTCACTTAATGTCCTCCAATGTCTTTTTCTAACTAAAATAACAAAATATATCTTTATTTTATGAACAAAATTTCAAATTTAAGTACACCATGCTGTCTTTGTAAATTCACCAATTGGTATTAGTTGAGACAGTTTTTTCATCTTAGCTATGTTCATGTAGCAGTTTACAATAAATATATACATGCAGGTTGAGTAGGTTGATTTTGTTTCCTTTGGGTACATACAAAGAATGCATATAAGAACAATATATGTAAAATCTATTTTTTAATTTTTTTAAAAAAATCTCAATTATTATCCATTTAAACTGTTCAAGGTTATATTCCCATCAATGACTTATTAGTGTTTTACCATACACTCAAGAATTAGTAATTTTTTATTTTTTATTTTATATATCTTTTATTTCCATGTTCCTGGTTTCCCCCACAGAGACCGCCCTTCCCTCCCTCCCCCTGCTTCTATGAGATTGTTCTCCCTCCCATGCACCTACTCCTGCCTCCCTGCCCTGGCATTCCCCTACACTGGGGCATCCAGCCTTCACAGGAACATTTGTAATTTTAAGGGCTCCTGTCTCACTTGTTATTATAACTGAGTGACAAGATATATTATTATGACTTGGCAGTGAAATCTCAGCTGGTGATAATAAGGGCTCTTTTCTTTTTCCTGTTTAGAATCATATTTATCCCATTCCACTGTTGGAGACCTGAGATTCAAACATAGTCTCACAGGACTGGAAAATACTGTCAGGGCTGGTTTCTTTATTTATTCCATCAGGGACGCATTCACAGGCCTATTCCTTGTTGCAAAATGCTACTTGGTTTGATGGCTGAGGGCCATCTTCCTCCAGCTTCAAGTTCAATAGTGTGTTGTATTTTAACATTTCCCTTCAATATCTCTACTGCCATCACTGCCTTTCCTACTGTCAAAGAAGACAGTGCAAAAAATTCCTATCTCAAAATCATTAATTACAATTCTAAAGTTACTTTGACATGCAAAGTATCATTAGTGGTTATTGTAGCTTAAAATGTAACATCGGTTATAAACACCATTGAACCTATAAAAATAGTTAACAGAAAAAAAGTCAGGCTTGTTATTTTTTCCATATTTTTAACTGAAAACAGTTTTTTATGCATATATTCTGATTATATTTTTTTCTTTTTACTTGATTCTCTCTCTCTTTACCATTACAAAGCAAACAGTCAAATAAACATAATAAATGTAAAATAATCTAATATTTTAAAAAGTAGAATAAAAGAAGATCTTGGGATTAAAGATCAATAAAAATTAGAAGATCTTGTGCTATGCTCATACTACTTAGAACAGTGGCAAAACTGGTAAATATATTGATCAGCAGTCTGAGTAGAGTGTATCCACACTGTAATACATGGTCCAGCAATCACTGCTGATGCAGCCGCAACCGGCTTCTGGAAAGTGTAAGCTGTCAAACGAGGCTCAGTTAGGTACTGACAACCTCAAGTGACTGTGTACTTTAAGAAGTGTTATGTGCACTTCAAGAATCATGTAGAAAGGGGGCAAACAGATTCACCTGTTCATCTCCATATGGATATCAATTTTCTTTATATCATTTATTAAATATGATATCAGTTCTCTAACGTAAGTTTTTGGAAAGTCTTTTAAGATCAGTTCACTGCAGATACATAGATCAGTATTCAAATCACTTTTCTCTTTTGTTGATGTGTTCATTGAGTTCTGGTTACTGTGGGGCTCATGATGTATGTTGAAATCAGGTATTATGATGTCTCCAGATTTTCCTTTCTGCTCTAGTTACAGTTGTCTACTCATTCTACTGTACCTCCATAAACATTTTAGATTTTGACCCCTGTAAGGATGAAAAATGTTATTGGTATTTCAGGGTGGGTTCATGGAGTCTGCTAGTTTCCATAGGAGATGTGGACATTTCAATATTAATTCTTACATCCTATTAATATAAAGAATGTTTCATTTTGGTGTTTTCAGATTCTTTTCCCAGTTAACTAATATTGTGATTGAAGTTCTCACTTCTGTTGTTAAATTCATAGCTGAATTAATTTTGAAGTTACTGATAGTGACACTGAATTTATAGTGTCATCTCAGAAAAATGGAATTCATCTATAGATAAGGGGTGATTTCTATAGGTTTATCTATAACTTAATGAACTTTGGTAATTTTTCTTTCAGCTGCATGTGTAATATCAGAAGACATTCTGGAAAGACATAACATATTTCTCANATGGAGACAAAGTGAAAAATTTTATTCTCAATCAGGGGANGTTATTGAATTTNTGTGTAAACCTGGATATACACNAGCAAGNGGATCACCANCATTTCGTGCAAAGTGTATGAATGGTCACATCAATTATCCCACTTGTGAATAAAATCACAATACATTTATCCATTGATTTTATTGTTTAGAAATGCACACACATATTATTAGGACATTTTCAATTTACATTTGAAGTATCAACNCATTTCTTCTAATGAATATAAACTTTTGTTATATGGTGATTAATTTGTAACTATAAAGACTATTACTAAAATGCAAAAGCAGTACATTCAAAACTCCTAATCTAAACCATTATGTGTCCAAGGACAAACTATGTCAAACAAGAAAATTTGATGTAAGTTTTTCAGCATTCTTTTTCTCTTCAGAACTTCCTCAGATTTTCCTGGATACCTTTTGATCTAATGTTTTGATTTATAGTGAATGGAAGATATATTGACTTGTTCTTCAAATTAATATTATTTCCTAATCTCATAACAACCAAACTATCATATATTAATATTATATTACTAGTGCATATAATTAAATACTATATAATACTTTAA
>NC_034594.1:113660017-113687201 GCF_900095145.1 Mus pahari | reverse complement strand
CCCCCAATGAAGGACCTAGAGAAAGTACCCAAGGAGCTGAAGGGATCTGCAACCCTATAGGTGGAACAACAATATGAACTAACCAGTACCCCCAGAGCTTGTGTCTCTAGCTGCATATATAGCAGAAGATGGCCTAGTCAGCATTGGGAGGAGAGGCCCTTGGTACTGTTAAGGCTAACCAAAAAGGTCATCCTCTGCTCCATAGGCAGCTCTCCAGTCATAGGTTCCCCCCATGTGTACTCTCCAGTTAGTGGTTTAGTCCCTGGGAGTTCTGGGGGTACTGATTGGTTCATACTGTTGTTCCTCCTATGGGGCTGCAAACCCTTTCAGCTCCTTTTATCCTTTTTATAATTCCTCCATTGGGGACCCTGTGCTCAGTCCAAAGGTTGGCTAAGAGCATCTATCTCTGTATTTGTCAGACACTGGTAGAGCCTCTCAGGAGAGATATACCTCTCAGGTATATCAGGATCCTGTCATCAAGTACTTGTCATCCATAATAGTGTTTGGGTTTGGTGACTATATATGGGATGGTTCCCCAGATGGGGCAGTCTCTGGATGGCTTTTCCTTCAGTCTCTACTCCACACTTTTTTTCTGCTACTCCTCCCATGAGCATTATGTTCCCCCTTCCAAGGAGGACCAAAGTATCCATACTATGATCATCCTTCTTCTTGAGCTTCATGTGGTCTGTGAAGACAGGCAGATAGATCAATGGAATAGAATTTAAGACCTAGAAATGAACATATACACCTATGCTCATCTGATCTTTGACAAAGAAGCCAAAACCATCTAGTGGAAAAAAGACAGCATTTTCAACAGATGGTGTTGGTTCAACTTCAACTAGGGGTCAGCATGTAGAAGAATGCAAATTGATTCATTCTTTCTTTTATTAGATATTTTCTTTATTTACATTTCAAATGTTATCCCCTTTCCTGGTTTCCCCTCTGAAAACCCCCTATCTTCTCCCCTTCCCCCTGCTCACAAACCCACCCACTCCTCTTTGTACAAAGCTCAAGTCTAAGTGGATCAAGGACCTCCACATAAAACCAGATATGCTGAATCTAATTGAAGAGAAAATGGGGAATTACCTCGAACATATGAGCACAGGGGAAATATTCCTGAACAGAACACCAATGGCTTATGCTCTAAGATCAACAATTGACAAATGGGACCTCATAAGATTGAAAAGCTTCTGTAAGGCAAAAGATACTGTCAATAGAACAAAATAGCAACCCACAGATTGGGAAAAGATCTTTACCAACCCTACATAGAATGAGGAGCAAAAGAATCGCAGGAGCTAAAGGGAGGGAGGGACCTGGGAGAGATAGAGGAGAGGGAGGGAAAAAAAGAGAGTCAGGGACAGGAAAGAAGTACTGAGAGTCAGGAAATTGAATAGAAACGTAGCCATGGAGGATGTAGTACATTTACACAATGGAGTACTACTCAGCTATTAAAAACAATGACTTCATGAAATTCTTAGTCAAATGGATGGAACTAGAAAATATCCTGAGTGAGGTAACCAAGTTACAAAAGAACATACATGGTATGCACTCACTGATAAGTGGATATTATCCCCAAAATCTCAGAATACCCAAGATACAATCAGACTATATGAAGCTCAAGAAGAAAAAAGACCAAAGTGTAGATGCTTCAGTCCTTCTTAGAAGGGGGAACAAAATACTCACCACAGGGAGATAGAAGATGGGAGGGACTTGGGAGGAAGAGAGGATGGGGAGGGAGCAAAAGTGGGTAGGATCCGGTATGAGAGGAGACAGGGATGG
The DNA here is from genome assembly GCF_900095145.1 of Mus pahari. Taxonomy (NCBI): domain Eukaryota; kingdom Metazoa; phylum Chordata; class Mammalia; order Rodentia; family Muridae; genus Mus; species Mus pahari. The sequence goes on along the minus strand of NC_034594.1, from coordinate 113,685,422 downwards.
TACACAGACGGTCAGGAATTTGAGCAGAGGTGTGTAGCAATGAGGGGTGGGGAACTGGAGGTAGCCACCAGCAAGTCTCAGATGCCAGGAAAGCAAGAGGCTCCCAGGGCCCAACAGGGATGTGATTAGCTGAAATGCCCCAAAAGGGGAAGAGACCATATCCATAAGTTAGGCAAGACCCCTCCCTGGTTGTGGGATGGGGCCACCCACTCATCTCCAAATTTTTAACCCAGAATTGCCCTTGTCTAAAGGAAATATGGGGACAAAGTGTGGAGCAGAGACTGAAGGAAAAGCCATGCAGAGATTGCCCCACCTAGGGATCCATCCTATATACAGACACCAAGAATGCCAAGAAGTGCTTGCTGACAAGAGCCTGATAGAACTATCTCCTGAGAGTCTGTGCCAGTGCCTGACAAGTACAGAAGTGGATGCTCTCAGCCAACCATTGGACTGAGCACAGGGTTCTGAATGAAGGAGCTAGAGAAAAGACCCAAGGAGCTGAAGGGGTTTGCAGTCCCATAGGAGGAACAACAATATGAACCAACCAGTACCCCCCAGAGCTCCCAGGGTCTAAACCACAAACCAAAGAGTACACCTGGAGGTACCCATGGCTCCAGCCACATATGTAGCAGGCCTTGTGGACATCAGTGGGAGGAAAGGCCCTTGGTCCTGTGAAGGCTTGATGTCCCAGTATAGGGGAATACCAGGGCAGTGAGGTGGGAGTGGGCAGGTGGCTGCGTGAGCACCCTCATAGAAACAGGGGTAGGGGGATGAAATAAGGGGTTTCTGGATAGGAAACCAGGAAAGGGGATAGCATTTGAAATGTAAATAAACAAAATATACAATTAAAAAAAGATAAAAAAATTTCTGACTCAAAACATCCAGGAAATCTGGGAAACCATGAAAAGACACAGAAGGGTCAGAAGAGGAGAGGGGAAGGTAGGAATGATGTAAGCATAGAACTCATGTTCTCATATTCTCAAAAATAAATTAAATAATTCATAAGTATTTACTACAAAAAGGAGTATTAATTTTAATAGACAATAAATTTTTTAAAATGTAAATGTAAACTGGTCACAGATTCTGTTATTCAGTTGTTTTTGGAACTAGGAATTTTATGGTAAGAGAGATTTTTTTTCTCATGTTGTCTAGGATACAAAATGACTCACAAGTAATAACTTGAAAGCACTTACCGTTAATACAGGAAACACAAATGGCAAGTATTCAGAATAGACAAGATAGAAAGGTTCTATTTGTATACATCTTCAGAGGCAACAAGGATAACTTTTGAGGATCTATAGGAGACAGGTTTTTTATTCTCTGCCAGCCTTTTTAAAAGATTAATTTATTTCACATGTATGTGTGTTCACATAAGTATATGTATGTGAACCATGTGTATGCACAGCCTAGGATCCCCTGGAATTGTCATTATAGGCATCTGTGAACAGCCATGTAGACATCAGGAACTTTTCTCCGAATCTCCTCAAGATTAGTCACTGCTCTTATTCACTGAGCCATTCCTCCAGCTACTTGGTTAGACTTATTAAAGCCACATTTTCTCCATTTTTTTCCTCAAAAGACTCAAGCTGAGTTCTCCTGAACTCAGTTTTAATATATAATGCTCTCTAGTGTTTTGATCTTGCTTTTTATAAAGAAAAAGGGTAGATATCTATGAATTCTTAATTTCCTCTTGAAATTTTTAAGTTTCTCAGTGAAGAACCTAGCAGCACCCTTCTATACTTTGTAATACCCCTGGGTTATACTCATGTCATGGTGGTTCTTTGATCTTTTATCTTTGTAATACAAAGATGGTAAATTGCCTAAGCAAAGTTTGCTTTTCATATTCTTCTTAACGGATCTTAAAACACAGAGTTCTTTGAATAGAAAATGATGATTATTGTAACATTGTCAACATTATCCATCCAAGAGAAGTGATAATTCACTGGAAGTATTGCAATGTGTGCCAGGTTACCTAACTTGATTGGGCTTCTCTGAATTTCTCTCCCATTTATCATCTCTCCCCATTCTCAGCAGGTAAATTGCTATTTTATTTTCCACAGAGGAAACAGAAACCATTGGCTGTGAATGTCCTCGATCCAGCCATATTTTCCCCTCCCAGCAAAGGTCATTCCTATTCTTGTGCTTTGAGTATGTATCTGCTCTTTTTTCCTCAGGAAATTCTCTGTAATATATTATGTATTATTTCCCCCAGAATCGTCTATATGTCTTTCATTATCAGTTATATTTCATTTTAATGTGTTCGTATTTTCCCATAATTTCAAAAGACCCCCCTTTATCTTCATCCCCTCTTTCCTCATCCCAGGTCCCACTCATTGATAAACTCACATTTATGTTTTCATTTTGTGTGTGTGACTTATATTTATCCTTCAGCATACAACAGTCTCATGTTCATATGATCCTGTTTTCTATGAGGGAATACAGAACTTAACACAACTTTTTTTTTGTCTCATCTCAACTGATTTTCATTGAACCAATCTATCCATTTTCTTTTTATTCCCTTTTTAAATCCTCCATTCTACCCCTAATCACTAAGCAGTGAATACCTGCCTTTGGACCATAATGTTATGTGTATCCATTCTCTCATTTTTCAGAATTTGGAATTAAATGAATAGGTTTTGCCATAACAAGTTAAACAATATAGAATTGTAACTTGGTGGTGGTTAAAATGTTACATTAATAAAACTAAGTTAAATGGACAGGGAAACTCTGCTCTTCTTGTACTAAGAGCCAGTCATAATGTGGATACCATGTCATTATTTGAACATGTAAGTAGAACAAAACACTATAATTTGATTATTATCCTTGTAGGAAGTTAATTTCAAAAAGTTCTTTACACTTTGAAAAGTAGTCATTTTCCTATTTTTAAAGTAACTCTTACACATACCATTATATGTGCATTCTCCCAGTGTGTTTGTCTCTGATATTAATATAAATATTTAATTAAAATTAACAGAAAAATCTTAATTTTAATGAATATAATAAACTCAAATGTGTTTTCCATACATACTCAAGGAAACAATATAGTCTGACAGTGATCGATAGAAAACAGGGGTGATTTGATGAATAAGTCAAATTTAACAGGTGAAAGATAACAATAAAGATTAGATTAAATGTAAAATTAAGCAAACTAAAATAAGATATATTTTTGCTTTGATTTATAAATCAGAAAAGTATTGAGCACAATTTTATGCAAAAGAAAAGCCTCAGAATACTAAACTTGGTGCAGACTTCCTAAAATGATTTTATGCTGGATTCGTATGATAGAGTATTCTTTATCTTTCTTCCATTTGTCTTCGGGTCCTTAATGCTTCCTGAAAGGACAGACTCCTTGATGACAAAAGGAGAGAAAAAGAAGAGAATGTAAAAGAATGCTAGTCATAATCCGGTACCTATTACAATTTTAGTCATTAAATAATTCATGTGAGTTATGTCTTAAATAGGAACCAACAAGAACAAGTAACCATATTTAATAAACTTCATCTCTGGTTCCATTTGAAAAATGTAATGTTATTTTATTTTATGTTAATGTTTATTAATGTTGTTTACTACATTAATACTAGGTTTATATATTATCATAATTAAGCATAAGAAGTGTTTCTAGGCAAGGATCCTAGGCATTTTTATAGAGCATATAGAATACATTTTACAGGTTGTTATTGTGTAGGTCCAGGAGTTAGTTCATCAGCTGCAGCTGTACAGGTATTTCCAAAATTTTGTTATATGTAAAATTTGAGACAAGTTATAAATATTATAAATGTGCTTTACTTCATATTTCAAAGATATGAGTTAAATTTTGAACATTTAAATATTGTACATGCAAATGGATTTGTTCTCCAACTGTCAAAATATCACAGATATCAAATGGTACACAGCAATTTGACTCCAGGAAACTCAGAAACTTCCAGTGTTTAGTTGAGTTTAATTAACATATGAAGAAAATATGATTGTTCTCTCAAACAGACTTTAAAAACAGAGTAGTGTAAAACACAAGATTATAGAATTTATAAAATAGTGAATCTCTTGAATAACATCTGACAAAAACATATTTTCAGTATATTTTCTTACCTGTCTCTTGGAATACACTTAGGGTATTTCAGCCTTCCCCTGTCACACTGCACTCGAAGTACAGACCCAGCAATAGATGTCTCAGTTATATATGCATCTCTCTTACACATAAATTCAATATACTCTCCATGGAGAATGAGCGGTCTGTTGTCAAATTTCCATTTCAGCTGTAAATAATTCTCATCCATTTCAACAAATGATAATGTGCAAGGCTCTGGACAAACATAAGAAATTAAGAAGAAAACTATATCGACCCATCTTATACTAACAGCACTTACAATGTTGCCTATATGGGATAGCCTTAACATTCCAGAGAAAGGCAAGCATGTTAGAATTATTACTGAAATCAGAAATCATGCTCATTCCTAGTCCCAAAGGGAACCTGTGTGACATTCACTCCTGTGGTACTTGTCAAAGAATACATGGATAGTTATAAAAATTCATTAAAATTGCTTATTCATAAAATTTAAATAAAGTACCTGAGAGATGACTTTATCTCTGAGTGACACAGTGTTACCTAACATGCATAAGTCCCTGTCCTGCGTTCAGTTCCCAGGAACCCCTAATACACATATTGTCCACATTTGGTTCCTTGACTTAATTCATTTTCTGCAGCCAGTAGAACATATACTTTGCCACTAGTTAATTTTTAATATGTAGAGGGGACTGTAAACATATTTCTTATGTTTCATTTAATTTCAAAAGGTCAGAATTCTGACACCATGAAAAATTTGCATCATTTATAATATTCCTATAAGTATTATATATAATATGTGCAATATAAACCATCAATCGCTATTAAGGTGGCAAGGTAGAAACAACCCAGATTCCCAACACTAATGCAAATGTTCTGAGCTATCACAATCCAAAGCAGGTGACTGTTTTCTCTCTTTTAAATTTCCAGTTGAGGAGTATTGGATTGGATTTAATTGAAAATTGGGTTCTATTGCAAATGCTAAGCAATGAAAGTATTCATGTTTTCCTTCAACTATGTATTAACATAAAGCAGGACAAAAACCTAACTACGTATAATAATAGCTAAATATCTCTTATGTTGTCCCATGATAAAAATAGAATTTTGAGACAGGCGTGGTGGTGCACGCCTTTAATCTCAGCACTTGTGAGGCAGAGGCAGGCAGATTTCTGAGTTTGAGGCCAGCCTGGTCTACAGAATGAGTTCCAGGACAGCCAGGGCTATACAGAGAAACCCTGTATTGAAAAGCAAAATAAATAAATAAATAAATAAATAAATAAATAAATAAATAAATAAATATAAATAGATTTTTGAAAAATTTCAAGAATCAAAATATTTAACCAGGCAGTGGTAGTGCACACCATTAACCACAACACTCAGGAGGCAGACACAGGCAAATCTCTATGAGTTCAAGGCCAGGTCTACAGAACTAGACAGAGTTACACAAAAGAAACCCTTTCTCGAATATACAACACAATCAAAATATTTTCAAAATGGAGTTACAGGTGTCTGATTAGCCTCCTGAATGACCAAGGAAATAATTCTGAAGTAGATTTAAAATTTCCAAAGTTGCTAATGTAGCATACCAACCATCATATATGTATATAGATATTTTTAAAGAATGTATTAAATATCTATAGATCAAATGCTATATGAGAGGTGCTACAGGTAATACACTAAATAAGAATGATTAGAAAGGGTGTTTAGAATTTTCAGGCTCTCTCTTAAATATTATTTTAATGAAGTCAAATTGAGTTGTAATTTAAATCAGTATTGACGTACAATAAATTAGGAAACACCAATTACTTGATACTCATTCCATGAGTGATTTATGTAAAGCTCTGTTTGTATTGTTCATTGCCAAACATGACTTCCCTTTGCTACCTGGAAAAGAATGACCTGAAAATATATATATATGAAATACAGTAGGCGATTGCCCTTAGCTGCCTGACCACAAAAGCCTACTATAACATGTGTCTTTGAAAAGCAAAGCACCCAAGTTTGCTGCTGCTTATGCTTCCAAAAACGCCTGTGCTCTTGTCTGCTCACCCCACCTTTCAGTTTTAGCGTTATAAAAGGAGAATGCAAGTTAGAGGTAGAACTGAAGTCTTTCAAGATACACCCTGGCTTCTGTTCACTGTGAATATATCTCCACTCTTTACTTACTGGTGTCTGAGTGCTTCCTCCAGAGAGATTTTTTTTAAAAGATGTATTTATTTATTATATGTAAGTACACTGTAGCTGTCTTCAGACACTCCAGAAGAGGGCATCAGATCTCGTTACAGATGTTTGTGAGCCACCATGTGGTTGCTGGAATTTGAATTCAGAACCTTCAGAAGAGCAGCTAGTGTTCTTAACTGCTGAGCCATCTCTCTAGCCCACAGAGAGATTTCTTAAAACAGTGTTGTTTTATAAAACATGAGGTTTTATTTAAGTCTTATTCATAGATTTTTCTGCATTCACCTATCTATTACCAAGCTTATATCAGACCAAAAAATTATACCAAAAACTAAAAGTATTTGAAAAACTGATTAAAACTATAAATACACCAGGGCATCTGAGAACCACCTGGCAAGCCAGTGAGCGAAGGAACTAGGAAAACTTTGTCTGATAAGCTTGTGTATGCTGGGTTTTCTCTTGTGTCAATCTCACAGGTCTGAAAGCGGAAGGAGAACTTTGTCTGATAAGCATGTGTATGCTGGGTTTTCTCTTGTGTCCATCTCACAGGTCTGAAAGCGGAAGGAGAGGCTGGAGTTGGTAACTTAGAGGGCTAGGAAGGTACCAAAGCAAGCTGAACTCTCTGCATTTATTTGTTTTGATGTATTCATCATTTTGTGACTGTTGCAGAAGGATGAGGAGCTGTGCTAGTTTGGCTAAAAACTGCACTGCATATTTGGTATTTTTCACATATACCATTGTCATTCTAGAAGAAGGTATAAAAATCAAAGTCTCCACATAGAACCATAAAAAGCAAACATCTTCCTTTTCAATTTTAATTGGATCAAACCCAACTATCTCAATCCTAACTTTAGCTAGATAATGTAACAAGTATTTCATGGAACAAGATCACGTAGTAGTAAGCTTCTAAATTTGTTCACATATAACATTTAATACTCAATATGTCACTATATAATTAATGAGACCAACCTACCTAATGAGATGTACCAACTTGTGAAATAGTAACATTACTGTTATCAGGTAACTAACTGCACTGTTATTAGATTTGAGACCCATCCCACAGGCAAGAATACATGCCCAGAGCAATAAGCCTGCTCAAAAATCTATGGCAGTGAATATCTCATAGTCGCAAGGGGAAACTAAATACTGTTTGTTAACTAAATTAATATAGCATCAAGCTGCATTCTAAATATTTTATATTAAAAAATAAATGCTACTCTCAGCCTAAATCAAATGACGACCCTCAATCCAAAAAGTCAAAGAATCCTGTTTTTCCAGTGAATATTGATAACTAAAGACACTAATGCCTATGTGGTGTTGAGAATGGATAGATGAGTATTCAGTGTTAAGTAAGTCATTTATACCACACCCTATAAGACTTAGGCAACATTGCAGAAGAGGGTGCAGAAACAATATAGAACCTCAAAAGTAGAGAAAAGAGCTGCAAAATATCATCTCATAGACAAGACACAGTTTTGCAATTACAAAGTCACAGCAGGCACAGATGCCTGAACTGAATACACAAGGAGTCCATCAACAGTGAGGATGGGTGGGGGAGGCCTCTGTAATTCTGCCCCTCATGGCTACTGTTGCTTACTGATCCATTCACAGAGGAAGGAAATGATTTCTTTCAGTTGTGTACCGACTGATGATTCTACCAGGTTCCAGTGGATAGTTCCAGATGGCCCTGGTTAAACTAAATGAGCCAGCAAACTAAAAGTCATGAATCTCGGAAAGGGACTTGCAGGGATGAGGAGGGGATGTTAGGACTGGAAAGGAGATAAGAAATGGTGGGAGGGACAGACTAGCCATAATGCAGCATATACATGCATGAAACTGTCAAATCACACAAAAAAATGAGGATTGTCAAAGATAGCGGTAACAGTATCATCTCTAGGCCTTAAACTATGTGCAGAATTCAAGGGCCCGGCGGACTAATACGGCCTGTGGATAAAAGAAACCAGTGGGAAGTGTGCTAAAGTCTTAGAGGAGAAATGAAAGAATGATCCCCATCAGATCTCAGAAACAAAGGTGGGATATAACCTATGACAACAGTTAATGAAAAACAGAGGAAAGTATAAATCAACAATTGCTTCTAAAAAAAAATACATGTAAAATGAAAATCCAGAGGGTTGAAAAATTAAAATATAGAAAATTTTCTACTGGATAAGCTAGCACCCTGCTCTCTCTCTCTCTCTCTCTCTCTCTCTCTCTCTCTCTCTCTCTCTCTCCTACAAAACATGAACTAAAGACAAAAGGGTAGTGGTTAGGGATGTGGGGAGAAGCTGGTGGACCTGGGTGAGAGGAAGAAAAAATATGATAAAAATGCATTGTATGGAAAGAATGTAAATAAAAAAATAAATTTCAAAAGTTAGATCTATGAAGTGGGAAAGTGGGCCTCAAGACAGTTAAAAGAGCAAAGTATTTTATTGCTAAAAGAGTTCTGTCTTTAAATCACATAAGGCAACCATCAATAGTTTAAATGCTTTTGTTTTTATGCATCTAAGAAAAATATTTCACCATAAAAAAATTAAAAGAATTAAACTGAGAAACTAATTTAAATGTACAAAGAACTCACAGTAACATATTAAGACATATATCATGAACCCTTGGCTTCTGAAATCATTATGAAGTCATTCTTTTATGAAGTCATTCTTTTATGATGTCATTTGTTTATGATGTCACTCCTTTACGAAGTCATTTCTTTATGATGTCACTCCTTTATGAAGTGATTCCTTTACTCTCCAGGCCTCTGGGATACTTGCACATTGTCTTCTTCCAAATGCTATATTAGTGTACTGTGCCCTCTAATTCCATGTGTAGTTTAAGGTCTAGAGATATTATTAGCATTATTTTTGTCTGACAATCTTTTTTCATTTTTTAATGATTAATTCAGTTATTTGACAACTCCATACATGTACATAATGTGTTCTGAACACTCTATATTATACTATAGTTTCAGCCACACTGAATAATAATTTCTCTATGATATTATAGTTTATTCATTTTTAAACCTAACATCAAACTTGTATGTAATGCACAGTTTGCACTTAATAAACACTTGAAGAGTAAGTGGACTATAGTTATTTGTAATACAAAGAGAAGAAAACCAGAAGCCTGTGGTTAAATAGGAGCATCAATAAAACAAGTAAAGAAAGCCAAGTGTTATCTTAGTATCACCTCATCTCTCAATGGCAGGGTGAAAGAGGGGTGTTTAGCAGCACATACCTAGACACGATGGTGGTGTAGTCCACACTCCATCTACACAATAGGCATTCCGAGACCCTTGTAGGAAATGATTTTCAAAACACTGGTATTCTACTGAGGAGCCGTTTTCATAGGTGTGGGCTGCTGAACTAACAATATCTCCATTTCTTATCACTGGAGGAGATGCACACATCCCTTTAGATTCTAAAAAAAGTGATTTTACAGAATATAACAATTGCTACAATGAACTTTCAGTTTTTGTTGATTGCTACAGAAATAAAGTGGAGATGTTTCACTGACTTAAAAGTATTAAGGCAATTAACTATTTCTCATATTGGATTAATTGATCAACAAATATACTATACAATGGATGATCATAGGATTTCATGTTGTAAAACCTGAATGCACATTGACAATTAGCAAAATATTAACAATATTATTTAATATTTTCCCTTTCCCTTTTAATCAAACCAAAGATGAAAATGTATAAACATTTATTTACCCTAAAGCATATGCTTTCCATATGTATTACCTTCCTTTTCTCGTATTAAAAGAAACAGACCCTAGATCTAGGGAATAAATAAAATCTCTCACATTCTACCCTAAACCCTTTCTTAAAACAAAGAATCCTAGCAAATCCCACGTAAACTGAAGCTTTAGAGGGGTTCTGCATGGGGAAAACCAGCCTCTGACGGTCTGGGGTTACTTGTGAAATCTGCCCATTTTCCCATCACAACGACTCTTTCAGAGTAAACTGTCAATATGATCCTCCTTAGTGAGCATGTATGCTGAGTGGAAGCAGAGAGCTGAATCACCTCCGACTGTTATCAGAAGACCGCAGATACTAATTGAGTAGCATGCCCAGCCTTATTCCTTTACCTCTTCTAACGCACACGGGGTATCTCACATCGCCTCTATTGCACTGCGCGGATATCTCAGACAATGGGATTGACGGTGACAAGTTATATCCCTGTTTACACACAAAATCTATTAGGTCTCCATGTAAAATCTTGCCCTCATATTTCCACTTCAACTGTATGTTATTCCTGTTCATGTGATCCACATCAATAGTGCATGGCTCTGAAAAACAAAATGATCTTTTGAAGTCATCAATAATCTGACAAGTAAGCCGGGCAGTGGTGGCGCACGCTTTTAATTCAAGCATTCGGGAGGCAGAGGCAGGAGGATTTCTGAGTTCAAGGCCAGCCTGGTCTACAGAGTGAATTCCAGGACAGCCAGGGCTACACGGAGAAACCCTGTCTCGAAATAATTCATCATCATCATCATCATCATCATCATCATCATCATCATCATCTGACAAGTGCGTAATACATTTTTTTCAATACGTTTTGTAGTAAGCACCAAAGGTAATATTATAGGTTTGACATTCATCATTATTAGAAATCACACATTCATGTTAGATGAAGAAGTAATGTGTAGAAAGACAAAGACAGGAACTGAGGCGTATTTTTATGCGAACCACAAGATCAAGGGCTCACTTGGCTCCAGGTTTCAGCACATAGGCAAATTCAGGAAGCCATGGGACAAAAGGAATCACTTACTTTTTATAACTTTTTTCCCTAGGGTGTGGATGCTTTCAGGTAATAGCTATGTTTACTAGTGATGATGCTGATGAAGAGTTTGGCCTCGGAGGGTCTCATCTGGGAGCCCTTAGACAGGATGCAAGTTAAAGATGATTTGGGGTGAAAGTAACAGAGTTGCACCCTAGGAGGGACAGAAACAAGAAAGAACATTTTCACATGTCCCTTTTACATCTGCAGGAGACAGAGACCGGGCCACAGGAGAGGCATAGCCAGATCTCCTTTGTGAAGGCAACAGAGGGGAGAAGGACCTGGGCTTGCTTTCCCCCCATAGCAGGGGCCTGTTACTTCTTTATCTCAAGGTTCAGGCCACATAAGTTGCTCAATCTTCTCTTAAAGCACGGGCCCATGGCAATATAAATAGTAAAATATATACTTTATGATTTCTAAATTAATTAACTACATATTTCTTGTTTTCATGATATCATGGATTTAAACCAAAATAGTTTTCAAAATCAAAATATTATTTCAAGTCATGAAACAGCAATGTTGAACATAATTTTTTTCAATTAACTAATGACCATGAAACAGAAAGTGCATTTAATTTAGGAATGTTTACAGAGAATCTGGCGTTCATTACATACCTAGCCATAAGAACACATGGACCTTTTGTTGCAACAGAAGCTCCCATGGTAAATCATAAATAAAATAAATAAATAAACTATTGTGATTTGTGACCACCTTACAGCTGCACTGTAAGTTAGAGAACAAAAGAGGAGTGTAGAGGAAGAGCTACCATAAAGGCTGAAGGAACGGAGTGTGCCCTTCTAAGTAAAATGATTCCCGTAAACCTAAATGGGAAGCACACTTGATACCAGTTTTTATGGGCTGGGCGTGGTGGTGCACGCCTTTAATCCCAGCACTTGGGAGGCAGAGGCAGGCGAATTTCTGAGTTCAAGGCCAGCCTGGTCTACACAGTGAGTTCCAGGACAGCCAGGACTACACAGAGAAACCTGTCTTGAAAAAAACCAAACAAACAAAAAAACAGCTTGAATCTTGCATTTTTCTGATAAGAGGGAACAAACAGTATAAACGGTCATCTGGAGATGAAATCATGACAAAGATAAAGAAAGCAATATGGCTAAAGCATTATGAGAACGAGGAGATGGGCAGGGAGAAGCTAGAGAGACTCATATCTCAATACTGACTTAGATGGAAAACTGCGCCCCTTACACAGTTGTTTGAACCTGCGGTGGAAGAACTACTGAGTCCAAAAGACTCTCCCATGGTACCCTGCCAACAAAAGTGACCTTTGCTTGGCATGTGCTTTGATTCATAACCGTCAGGTCAGAATGTCTTATGGCAATTGTTCCAGAAACAGGATGGAATACCTTTAAATCTTGCTATACCTTAGGAAGCTGTTTCACTGGTAATGTAGACTGTACTCAGACTATATTTCAGTTCCACAAAATATCAGTCACATCACCAAAAACCTAATATCAAAGCATTTATGACAACATAATAGTAACAGAGAGATTGTAATTGACGATGTATTTAATTTGATGGGTATAGCATTCTCAGAATGACTTGAAGTATAAAAACCAGAAAGGCTAAAATGGAAGGTGTCTGTGTTTTAAAACATTATAAATAAAAATAAAATCAAGAAAAATATTTCTAATCTTATGTGATTCTTAAAGGTTAATATACATTATGTTTCTATAGCACACATGAAAGGAGAAAATGAAAACAAACCTGCATACATTAGAAAACTCAAAGCTGTCCAGATTATACTTAAATAAAACAAATTAAAATTACTGCAATGATTAGGTTAAAAATTACATAATAATTAAAATAGTCAAAATTGACAGATCTTAAGAAAACTGGGAGTGTTATAAACCAAAAGTAAGTATCTGAAAAACAATTTGATAATTAAGAAAAAATTAAAATTTCAGATGTTTGGTCTAGAAATACCAAGTCAGGAACTCTGGGGGGGGGGGGAAATTGTGTAAAAATAAAAATAGGAGAAAAATAAATATAATTAACTTTTTAAAGAAAAAAATGAAATTTTAAGTACAAAATTATTTTGTTACAAAATGTATTAATTATTATATAAATATGTCAAATATTAAATATGTCAATGAAATGATTATTTGAATTGATTATGGTATACAAACACTATGGAATACTATGTAGACATGAAAACATCAAACCTCAAATATAAAATGTAGATTTATACAATATTTTAAGTGGAGAAAGCATGTCCCACACAGCACATTTGCATTGTGTTCATTCTGTGTGCATGACACTATTGTGGGGTGTAATGATCTAAGTTATCAAAGATAGTTCAAACAAGGTTATGAGATGTAACAAAGGTAACCATTTGGGTGCAGAAGAAACTGGGACAAAGTCATTAGCAATGTTCATTGCAAGCTAAGGTAGTGAATACTACAGATGAAACGTGCATCTAGGCACAACACTGCACATAAAGGAACAGGTTAAATACTCATAATGCCATTGTACAGTCCACTATCTCTAAAATTATCCAATTATATGATACTTATATTTTTTACAATAAAATTAATGGCAAAAAAATATGTAGATCTATACTAGGATGTAACAGGTCTCCTAATTAAATCAGAGAAAAATGTATGAATGTATACACGTATAAATTCAATAATGTGTTCCCTTTCTTACCCAAACATACAGGTGGAGATGACCACACTCCTTGTTCACAGCGAGATGTTTCTGATCCCTTCAATAAGTAATACTCATTGCATCTGTACTCCACTGAAGATCCTGATGTGTAACTTGCCAGTAACCCATCAGCAACCACACCATTTGCTATGTCAGGAGGAGGCTTACAATTCTCAATATTTTCTAAGAAAAGGGATTGTTTAGAAATGTAATAAACATACAATACAATGATACAGCTATCCAAAACACGGTATCTCAACATTTGTACTATCATTTGTGACAATTGTTTCTAGGTTAATCAAAATTGAAGTTTCTAGCTTAAGTATTTTTAAAAGAATGTATCTTGTTGTTAATCAAGAACAAAACTGTGTATGTTTCTTCTTTTCTTGATGGTAAAGCCAACAGTGATAAAGAGGTTCTCTTTTTCGGATTTTTTTTATTGTATATTTTCTTTGTTTACATTTCAAATGTTGTCCCCTTTGCTGATCTCCTCCCACTCTGGAAACCCCTATCCCACTCCCACTCCCCATGCTTCTATGAGGGTGCTCACCCACCCACCCATTCTCCCCTCCCCACCCTGGCATTCCCCTATACTGGAACATCAAGCCTTCACAGGACCAAGGGCCTCTCCTCCCATTGTTGCCCTACAAAGCCATCCTCTGCTATATATGCAACTGGAGCCATGGGTCCCTCCATGTGTACTCTTTGGTTGGTGGTTTAGACCCTGGAAGCTCTAGTAGGTTGATACTGTTGTTCTTCCTATGGGGTTGCAAACCCCTTTAGCTCCATAAGGAGGTTCTTAAATGCCTAAAACGATCCCAAAAATCATGGTCCATCCTAGCATTGTACTGGGCCGTACCCATTCCTATCTTCTTCCTTCTCCGTTCCTTTCATCTCTATTCTCAGTTAACACATGGATGAAAAATATATTCTCTCCCACTTTCTCTTCACTGGTTAATTTGTTTAAACTCCTTTGTTAGCTTTTATTTTTTCTCATGTAATAAATATCTTAGATAAGCATGCGTGGGGAACTTTTTTCCATATCTAATCAAAACAAAAAATGAAAAAGATTGTAGGAAGGATGGCAACCAGGAGTGTGTAGAGCTCAAGATACCCTTCAGTAAATATCTAACACGAAGGATGCCTCTTAGAAGCTGTAAGGCTCAGAAGGGTAAGGGTCAAGATTCCAATCAGCAGGATTTCCCTGAGGTTTATGAGAGTGAGTCCTGTATTGACTACAGTATATTGAGGAGGGGAAACAGATTATACTCATGGCCATCCACTAGCCAAGCATCCCTCTGCTTGCTTCTTTAATAAGACACATCTCACGTGTGGTCGCTAAAAGTTAGCATGAGGTTAACAAAACCTATATGCCATCCTAGCACTAATGATTTTTTTTATTTCTTTTTAAATGAGTTTTTGAATAATGTTTTTGATTCTAAATTATTGATTTGACCTAAATTTTATAGATGCATCTACAAAATCTAAAATTGACACAGTAGATCCAGTATCTATGAGTCTCTAAATTTTGCAAGCATTAGTGTCTATCCATGAATAGACAGACTAAACACATGCAAATATCTTAGGCTTAAATGTTAGAAACATCCCACATACCAACACACTCAGGGGGCAGTGTCCATCGGCCACGATTGCAAGTTATCGTACTTGATCCTCGGAGACTGTAGCCCCCTCCACACGTGTATGTCACTTTATCCCCACTGTAGTAAATCTCAGAGTGTGGCTGTGCAACACCATTCACAACGGAGGGTGGTTGCTCGCAGGCTACCTTCTCCTTTTCTTCTGTAAAGGTACAATTAAAGAAAGAAACCAACCATAAGCATTTTAGGAGATGCTTATTCAAGATAATTAAGTAGGGAGAGTAGCATGGGAGGATTGTGAATGAGAGCAAGGACAATGATAAACATGTCCGGGAATGTCACAATAAAATTCACTATTAAATACATGAATTAAAATATTAATGAAAGCTAACTTAAAAAGATTTTACCAACCAATACATTTTGGAGGTTCTGTCCACTTCCCATTTTCACAGAGTAGTTCTTCTGAACCCTGAATCACAAAATTAAGCTCACATTCTATATGCACTCTTTCTCCGTGACGGTAAGTTGTTGAATGTTGTTGAATTTTAGAATTTAGAGGCACAGGTGGAGGAGGACATCGATTTCTTCTTCCTTATGTTAAAAAGAAAAAAAAATCCCACAAGCTTATTTAATCCCAGAATATTTTTTAAAAAATGATAAAGAATCGTTGAAGATATTTATAGGGTTAAGCACCATAGAAAATATGGCAGACAGACTGCAGAAACATCCCTGCCTGAGTACTCTCTGATACATGCCTCTATGAGTGAGACCTGGCAATTGTTTCTTACGGGAAAATGATGAATTAGCATGTGCTTATGTTACATGATGAGTCACATAAATTCAAAATGCCATTCTCACTGAAAGACTCTCTCCCTACTGGCTTAGAAGAATCAACCTGCTATGCTGTGGAAGTTCAAATGAAGGAGGCCAGAAGGCAAGGGTTAGAGAGCTACCTTAGCCAAAAGCCACAAATACTGGCTCTCCAGTCTGCAGAGCACAAAAAACCCTGCCAACACCCACAATGTATGTGGAACATTACTGCCAGGCCAAGCATTAAAGCTGGCACTGACATAGTTCAACAGCCAAACTGGAGCCATGCCCGCACCCTTGATGTACAGAACCAGTAAAGCAATAATAGTCTTGGGCCATTTTGAGTATTTTACAATTGCCTTCTTCTTTAGTCTAAATTCCTTACACAGTATAGATAAATAAACTAAAACTGTTCTCTTGCATTATTACAGCTCCAACTTACTTTTCTGTGGTCAACTACCCCTCCAATCCCCTTTATGATGACATTTATTATATTAGGGTCCAAATAAATAACTTCAGATAAGAGCCACTCCTCCAGATCTTTAGTCACCTATGTAATTATTTTGCCACATAAGTAAGTTTATTATGCTGTCTCTAGGATTAGGATGCAGATATCTGGAGTTGGGAAGTATATTGTTCAACATATGACTATGCTACACACAAGAACTATTAATTATAAAATTACAGGCATGTGGCCATCCTAATTTGGAGGAGGCTCAGAACAGTCATTAAGTTTTCATGCTACTGAGAGCTTGCTAGTGACCCCTCCACCCATGCTGTTATTACAAGTCTATTTGGCTCAACTAGAAAGATAGTAAACCTTCAAAGCCATCACTCACTGCTTACAGAGTTCTGATAGGTACAGACACTGTCATCCAGGTCCTGTCCAGACATCTTTCCTTCCTGCTGCCATCTATTTCAATTCTGCTTTTCTCTTTTACTTCCATGCCATTGACCTGCCTGTCAATAATAGCATTATCTCCTGTATTACAGCAAAAATAGTGGTTATCACACCTTTTGCCTTTCATCCCCCTGCAAATCCTCAGATTTCCATTTATTTTTCAGACTCAGTTCAAATATTATCTGTCATGTCTATGAATATTAAAGTGGGAATTCTCTCACACTATACTAATCAAAATCTAGAATGTTTACTCACATGCTTGTCCTTGAGTTTCCTCTGACACATGATGCCTCTCTATGCTGTGATTTGGCATCTGTGGCATATAGTCATGGCTCCCCTTTGAACACAGCCCGTGCTAGAAATCCAACCTTACCTATTACATGTCTGGACTGTACTTACTACATGCCTGACCTCATTTTCCATTTTCCGTTCAGGTTAATAGTCTGCTGTGTATGCTTCTCACTCCATAATTTTGAAGATGTACTTTTCACATCAAGAAATATATGGCCAATTAAGAAAGTATCTCATCCAAGTACATTGAAAATGTATAACAGGGGTTTTAAAATATTAACCATAGGGTTATAAAGATGGTGAGATTGAGAAAATTGCTTGCCTTGTAAACAGGGAGACCTAACTACAATTTACATCATCCCTGTAAAAGCCAGACACAGTGGTAGGTGCCTGTAATCTAGCACTTGGGAGGGAAGATGGAGGAAATCTGATGCTCATTACCTAAGCAGACCAGCCAATTCAATAAGCTCTGGTTCAATGAGAAGACTTCTGTCAAAAACTAAGGAGAGGAACCGAGGGTGACACCTGGCATGAACCTCTAGCCTCCACATGTACAGGTGTTCATGCACCCACACAAACATATGCACACACTACATACACATATACTCAGATATATGCATGTTAAACATAACAGGTAATATACTACACAAATGCATACAAAGCTTAGTTTCTTCAGAGAGAATAATTCATTGAGTTGATATATAATAATTAAAATAGTTTTGGAATTAGAATTAGATATGATCATTTAGAGATCATGGAGAACAAAGCTATTTTCTAAGTATGAAAATTTTAAAAGTTACCTTCACATATGGGAGATTCTGGATACCAGCCAAAGTTATAGCACTGAATTAAATCAGATCCACTTAGATAGTAATTTTCATGACAGAAAAATTGAACTACATCTCCTTCTTCATATGTTTGCTTTACAGGATGAAAGTAGCCATTTTCTATTAATCTCAAAGAAGAGCACATTAATTCTAAAAATGAAGAAATAGATAAAAATAAGGAAACTTTTTTTTCTAGTAGAACAATTCACTATTTATAATCCGTACTTGGAATAGATATTAAAACATTTGCTATGTTGTTCTATAACCTTACTAATATATTTTGTCTCTTTAAATACCAGCAGTTCTGGGCTGGTGAGATGGCTCAGTGGGTAAGAGCACCCTACTGCTCTTCCGAAGGTCTAGAGTTCAAATCCCAGCAACCACATAGTGGCTCACAACCATCTGTAACAAGATCTGACTCCCTCTTCTGGAGTGTCTGAGGACAGCTACAGTGTACTTAAATAAATAAATCTTAAAAAAAAAAAATTAAAAATACCAGCAGTTCTAATTGAATTTAATTCCAAATAGCTAAAATGAGAGTCTTTTACATTCTTCTTAGAGAGCTTAAAATGACAAAAGTCTACTGTTAACTAAATTCCAACGAAAGCAAAACTAAGTGACACGGAATGTTACTAACAGGACAATGTATATGCCATGAACCTCTGCAGCGAGAAAGTTCTTACTGTTGCACTGTGGCGTGAGGGACCAGCCGTGAGCCTGGCACTCGGCTTCCCCAGTCTGCTTCCCTGCAGCGCTGTAGTAGCCTGCAGTGCATGTGTAACCCACTATGTCCTTCACTTTGAATGTTCTCTGCGTCGTGGAATAATTTCCATGCTCCAACTCAGGGGCCAAACATGTCTCTGAAAAAGTTAAACATTCATTTTATAAACTTTGATATGCTTTGCCAAGACCCTAGACTACTAAAAAGGGATCACAAAGTATATGCCATAGAGTGTTTATTATAATATAGCAGTTGGCAAAAGGCGACCGTGATCGAAAGGACCACTTTGCCTTTGCATCTGTGGCTTCATTGTCATAGTTCTCTTTTAGTCTTCTACTTTGAAATATTGGCCCATTGTACTTGACCAAAGGCATCATTTCAAATGAAGTCTTGTGGTGTAATACTTTTATTAAATGTCATCAGTATATTTGTATAATTTAAACAACTTACACTGATATACAGTCTACCAATAAAGAAAATATATGCATACATTACACAGAAAAGCCTAGTAGGGTTCTCTCACCTTGAGCACTTTAGCTCTTTCTAGCTAGTTCAAAGTAAGATATGATGAGGCAGGGGACTTGCTGAAGTTGAGAACCCATGGATTAAGAAAACACAAGCATTTTTAAAACAGCTAATACTGTCACCTTCTCACACAGAAGAAACTGAGTAGAAAACAAATTATACAAAATTAAACTGCCTATCAAGCATTAACCTCATAGCTGAATGTGCTGCTGCATTCCTGTGTGTGTACCTTGTTCTCTCCTGCAGGACGGTTGAGAAGACCACCCTTCGGAAAGACATTGGACCACCTCCTCATCCTTTCCCCCAGTGGTTTTGTATCCTGAAGTGCAACCATAACGCATACTCTCTTGAAGTTTGTACAGTACTTTGCCATCAGAGACGTAGCCATTCCTTAGGTCAGGCTTCAGACATTTTTCTGTGTTGTAAAAGTAAATGTGCTTTGTTTCATGATGAAATCACAATGTCTATCTGCTTCATAATAAAATTCACATTATGTACTTCACTAAACTGTTTTTGCATCTACAAATTTTAATTTCCTTAGACACCCCTGTCCTTCCCACATCTTCTTTTAGCTTTTCACTAGTTGCCAGTAGTCACCAAAAAAGCAATTTCTTCTTATCCTATTGACATATTATTCCATTGTTTTATAATGTAATCAAAGACATACTTAACAGATCATTAAATAATGCTAAAGTAACTTACTGTAAAATCTTCATTCATTATTCTAGAAAATATTTTAGGATCCAAGAGTCAGTGTATATGGACATACATAAGCACCTGAAACCCTTGGAGTCTCCAATCAAGTTTTTGATAAATACGTGCAATAGTAAGATACCCATAAGAAAATAACCTTCACATTATAATTCTTATAAGCCATATTATTGAAACTTTTTTGACAAATCAATCTAGAAGGGTTTAGAAATTTGCCCAATATGTTTATATTATCACTAAAGCATTTAGTACTAGCTGTGTGGCACTCTTATGTCAAAGTTCTTACTTCATTTTGTGCATAAGAAACAGGCTAAAAACATGTACAGAAGAGTCGGGCATGGTGGTGCACACCTTTAATCCCAGCACTGGGGAGGCAGAGGCACGCGGATTTCTGAGTTCAAGGCCAGCCTGGTTTACAAAGTGAGTTCCAACCCTGTCTCAAAAAAAAAAAATGTACAGAATTCCCAGGATACAATCCATAGAACTCAAGGTTAACAAGCCAAGGGGCCCAAGTGAAGATGCCTATCCTACTTGGGAGGAAGAAAGAAGACCACAATCACAGGATGGGGGAGGGATGGAGGGACCTAGGTGGGAAAGGGAATAGGGAGCTAGGGAGTGGAAAAGGGGGACATGATCAGGTATTGGTAGGGGGAGAACAGAACTGAAGCCCTGAGGCCCAGCAGAAAGAATTGAAACAGGCAACCTCAGGAGATAGGAGGTGGGGTGGCCCTCTAGAATGCACCAGAGAAATGGGAGGTATGAGACTTTCTCAACGGAAGGAACCTTAGATGAAATGCCCTACAGTGGGGAGAGGGAACTTGTAGAGTTCACCTCTAGCAGAAAGACAGGGCATCAAGTGGAGGGATGGGGTTACCATCCCACAGTCAAAAATTCTGACCCAGAAATGATCCTGTCTGAAAGAACTGCAGGGAAAAAAATGAAGAAGAGCCTGAGGAAAAGGAGGTCCAGTGACAGGCACAAATTGAGATCCATCTCAGGGGGCGGCCCCAAGGGCTGAACACTATTACTGAGGCGACGGTGTGCTTACAAACAGGGGCTTATCATGACTGCTCTCCAAAAGACCCAACAAACAGCTGAAAGAGTCAAATGCAGATACTTACACCCAACCAATGGACAGAAGCCAGGGACCCCTGTGGTTGAATTCCGGAAGAAGCTGAGGAGGTGGGCAACCCCATAGCAAGACCAGTAATCTCAACTAACCTGGACTCCCCCAAGATCTCTCAGACACTAAGCCACCAACCAGGCAGTATACATCAGCTGATATGAGGCCCCCAACACATATACAGCAGAGGACTGCTGGGTCTGGACTCAGTCAGAGAAGATGCATCTAACCCTCAAGAGACTTGGGGCTCCAGGAGTGGGAATTTTTTTATATATATACATATATAAAGATTAAAGAATTAAAAAAGAAAAAGAAACAGGCTAAGAATTTTCATGTCACTTTCACAAGGATGGAGATGAGACCACACGCAGTCAGTTGACTGCAGAGATTCTGTCTTAACGATTATGCTCCCATGCCAACCTCTGCAATTTTCTGTCTTTTAAGATAGTAAATTCAAGGAACATGACTTCTTTCTATGATGTTATAATGACATTTATAACTCTGTTATAAAATACTCTGGTCTGTCCTGAAATCACAGAATGAATGGTTATCTTATGCAGTTCTGTTTACTATGTATATAAACCACAGCTACCACCATACCAAAATGCCTCTTCTAAATGGAAAGCACTTAATAGAAGCCCTTTACTCTGGAAAACAGAAATTCAAGGGACTCAAGACACTTCACCTAAGTTCAGGGACGACAGCTATAACGTAGCATATGACACAGGGAAGCAAAGCAATGACCCAACCTACATGCACGAGCCTGCAACTTTCAGTGGGTAGGAAAAAGAAAAGTGGCCACACAAATGAGTGACAAATATATACAAATAAACATTAGAAAGACTCATTCTGTAAAAAAGAATCTCTTATTCTGGCTTCCTAGTAAGGATTATGAATACGATAAGCTCTGCCTAACTTAAAGTAGCCCAGATGTACATTTTTAGCTACTTAGGTGTACATTTTTGGTATTTCTCTCTATGTGCTATTAAAACCAAATAAAATGACTTATTGATATAGCAGCTCATTTACAGAATTTTATGTATTTTATAACAGTACTTTTCTTGTTATATATGTATATAAAGTTTAATCAGTGATCATATTTAATATAAATAAACATTTTTTTCTCAGAAACTAGTGTATCATAGCAGAGCTGACCCCATGCACTGACTTACTGTAGCACCTTGGTTTTGGAGACCAGCCTTCTGCTGTGCACCTGATTTGCTCTTCTTGCTTCCCCCTTTCGGTTGCATAGCCAGCCAAACAGAAGAATGATAGTTTTTTGTCTATGCTCATGGGGAAGTAAAAGCTTTTAAATGTATAATAATATTGGGCAATCCTTCCATTTTCCACAGTAGGAAAATCACACTGTTTCTCTGAAATGAGGAAAACTCAAGCTGAAAACAGAAAAACATTCAAACCCATGAAACTCATGATGAAACAACATTCCTAAAGGGTTGGGGGGGTTGTTGATTTTTTTTTGTTTTGTTTTCTGTTTTTGTTTGTTTTTGTTTTTTGTTTTGGCAGATCCTTCAGTTTGCACTTAGTTTCAGAACCTAAGTTGAGAAGTGATATTGTCTCAGTCTAAATATCTAATATCATGCCCACCCCTCTTTATATATGCTGGCAATTCGGAACAGCTATGTTACTCAGACAGGCGACTTCTTGGAAGCTTATCCTTGCTTTGTAGAACACTCTCATAGATACACCATGTCATCCCACATGCAATTTTAACACTTCTGAAAGCCACACTGGTAAGAGTAAAAATAAAAATAAAAGTTCATTTTGTTTTAATAGTAGGGTTTATTTAATCTAATATGATGATAAAGTGTTCTATATTCTTTGTTCACACTTTTTAAATCCAACAGTCCTTCTATTCACAGATCAGCTGTGCTTCCACCAACTGTTTCAGTGCTCAATACCCATGCCAAAACCCATGGATGATCAAATCTTTTACATTCAGTGATTAAAATTTTGCATATAGCTTACACATCTCCACCCACGTAATTGAAATAATCTCTAGATGCTTAGAATATTTAGTACAATGTCTGATAATCATTTTATGAATGTAAATTCAAGTTTTGGCTTTGGGCCTTCCTGGATACTCCTTTTTCAAAATTCATCTATCTGAAGTTGAATGAGTCTGCAGATGGGAACCCAGAGATGCAATAAGGGGCTTATCATTTTGAAAAAAAAAAACAGGCATATAAAATAAAATCTTTGAAGAATAAGCTTAAAAACCAGAATGTTTAAGTGGCCAGTGAACAAACATTTAGCTTGTGTAGTCATTGGGAAATTCACATTCAAACCATTGCACTACTTCAATACGATTAACATGACAAAAAGGAAAAGGACAGACCTTCACAATGACAGAAAAAAACAGGGCTCTCATATATGAGAAAATATGTTGAAGATACTTATTACAAAAGAACACATAGTAGGTCATCTCATAAAAATGTACATTGAGTCCAAAGAGACACAAGTGTTTTTATAACAGTATCAGATTGCAAACTAGTTCCCTTTAATGGCAGAGCAGATAGTGGCACAGTCATGGAGTTGACACTCTGTATTGGCAGGGAGTTGATTCCAAGTCTCCCTATAGATGCCAAACCCCATGAATGATCAAATCTTTTATATTCAGTGAGTAAAAATTTGCATATAGCTTACACACCTCCACTAGTTTAGACTAGTGGTTCACAACCTTCCTAATACTGTGACCCTTTCATACATACAGTTCATGTTGCTATGATCCCTTTACCATAAAATTATTTTGTTATTTCTTAGTTATACTTTTGCTACTGTGGTGAATCATAATGTAAATATTTGATATACATGAGATCTGATACATGACCCCAAAGGGGTCACAGCTCACAGGTTGTGAACCACTAGTTTAGACACTCTTCCAATAGAGTGGGCTTGATAGAAGCCTACAATTTCAAATCATCCTCAAAACATAATAATGAATGAAAGGAGCTAGTGGCATATTAGCCATGTGACTTGTTTGAGGCGGCAAAGTGCCCCATGGTAAAGAAGTCAGAATGGTTACCTCCGAGTTCTGCTGCCTTAGAAAGAAAATAATGATAACATCAGCCAGAGCTGAGAAAAACAAGACAAAAATTATAGTCACCATACCATTGTCAGCATCTAGTGAAACACATAAAGTTCCCAAACATTCTAGTATTTACCATGCATAATCACAAGTTTGCCATGGAAAGACCCAAAGTAGCTGCTATGGACAACAATGATGGCCCCAAGGACCATTGTTCTGGCCAGGAAATACAACACCAACCAATGGGCACACTGTCCTGGCTTATACCTCAAATCTGTAGTGTTGATATCTCTGGACAATTTGATTTATAGCATTATTTTGACAGAATCATATCTGGACCCGCTCACTCTCTCCCAATATTTCTGTTTCTATAATCAACAATATTGGCATCAAAATAATCACTACGTAATAACTCCTAAGAAAATAGAATCATGAGAAATCTTGCTAGTGATTTTGTTCTCTTTCAAATTTCCCACATTATACTCTCTCCTCTTAAAAAGAGGAGAGAACTAAACTTATGCAAGTATTACTATTTTCATGGATCCTTGCCTAAAATTATAATTAAGGCAAATATGTGACCTTCAAATTGACCAGATTACCAGCATTATCAGCATTAATTTGGCTAATAAAAAACCAGAAAACACTTTAGTTAGATCCTGGCTCCCCATGCCCCCAAATCTAGAGAAAGAAAGGATTCCAAAGAAACATTATCAAGATGTTTAAACAAGTTCCTTTTATGTAAAGCATGCATTACAAAATTGGCATGTGAAAGTGAAATATTAGTTCAAAATTAAAGAATTATGACACTTAGATAACACTTAGACTCTCTGTTCTCTATATGTATTTTAGAGAATAAAGAGTAATAAAAGAATTTTACCTTCTGCATAGAGTTCTTCTGAGAGGATTAATAAAAGAATAAATGGCAAGTGTCTCAGCGTCATCATCAATGTGTCTCATGAAGATTTTTACAGCTCTAAAGCACCCAGGATCTCATTACTAAATACACAATACTTCTCTTGACAAAACAAGTTAATAATTACAATGTCTGTCTAAGTACCTTTGAAACAAAGTAACATTTTACTTAAACTAGTCTCAAATAATTGAAAATATTGTGCCAGTATTAACTGACAATATTTCTCTGAGTTTAATAAGAACATATGAGGCAACATAGG
>NC_034594.1:113573539-113659347 GCF_900095145.1 Mus pahari | reverse complement strand
AAAAAAAAAAAAAAAAAAAAAAAAAAATGTAACCAAGCAAAGTAGTAAACAAGGAGATAACACAAGAAAGCAATCAAGAAAAGTAGTAAGCAATGAGATCACACAAGGTAATAATTAAGTAGCAAGCAAAGCCCTATGGTCCCTGTTTCTAATAGTCTTATCTGAGCCAACTTCCTTGTCCCAGCCCAGTGACAAACGCCAAATTCTTGGAAGCAGCCCCAAAAGCTCTCAACACTTTCCACCTAGGCACCGCCTCTGAAAACTACTGTGTTACAGATTTGAGGGTCCTACACATGATTATTCAGAAGATATATTCAAAGCATACAAGTGCCCACTATTAAACTGCTGCCCCCATCTTCTTGTCTTTGGTGTGGTATACTGATTAGGTTCCTTATTTAACATATCTTTGCATCTCAAGCACAAGTCCTAGTTGGTGTACACTCCATTCAGTGCTCTCCTGCATTTACTAGTTTCCAGTTTGTGCTTGTGTCTGTTCAGTAGGGATAGCCTTGTCTGGCTTTGGTATCCTGTGATGCTGGCTTTACTTAAGGAGTCTGGAAACTTCTTTGCTTCTTTCTGGGCACAATTAAAGCAAGGTTGTTCTAGTTGATCTCAAAATATTTGGGAAAAAACTGTTATCTAGAAAAGGTCTTAAGATTTTCTGTTCTTAATTTCTTGTTCAGTTTAAGTCTGTTCTAATTTGTCTAATTTTTGTTTTGTTCTGATTCAGTCTTGACAGGTATTTTAGTCCATTGTGTCTTCGCTGTGACTGATTCTCAGTACTCTAAGAAAACGTGTTTCTTTAGTTCACAGTTCTGAAAGACCAAAGGCACTGCTACTTTTATTTAAATTTTGTTTCACTCCTTCACTCACTCTTCCTCTCCACTGGCTACCATTTGAATGGAATGTTTTTCCTTCCCTCTTTATCAGCCTGTTCCTATCTTTAAATCAATGTGAGATGCTTGTAGAAAATAGGCAGGAGACGGGAGTGGTGGCGCATGCCTTTAATCCCAGCACTTGGGAGGCAGAGGCAGGCAGATTTCTGAGTTCGAGGCCAGACTGGTCTACAGAGTGAGTTCCAGGGCAGCCAGGGCTACACAGAGAAAACCTGTCTCGAAACAAACAAACAAACAAACAAACAAACAAGAAAGAAAGAAAGAAAGAAAATAGGCAGGATAGTAAAAGGAAATTAAATTTTAAGAAGAGTGAAAAATCTGAAGTCAAAAGTATAACATGAGACAAGTAGGGCAGTTTTGGAAACTTGAAGGCCTGGGGCTGAAGATTCTGCATAAACAAGTCTGGGCATGCCCAAGCAGGCAGTCTGCAGGCCCTTTGTTGTAAACCAGTCCAGGCAGGCAAACCCAGGCATGCCCAGGCAACCTTGTTATGAAGAAAAACACAGGGTTATTTTTGACTGACTCGTCGACCATCTGGCGGCCTGGGTCATGATGACCCAGCTAAGCCACAAACCCTGACCCCCCAGAATTGCTGACGCTTCAATCTGCACATACTGTTTTTGCTGTTTGTAATTATATGGTTGTTCAAAGGAGCCAATTGTATGAAGCTGCGCCAATTCCTCCCGACCCCCCAACCATTTCCCTATAAAAACCCCTAGCTTTCGAGCCTCGTGGTCGATTCCTCTGTATCCTGCGTGAGACACATATTGGCCTGGAGCTCCACCATTAAAGCTGCCTCGTGCTCTTGCAACAAGAAAATCTCTCATGTTTCCTTGGGATACCCTGACTCCCATGACTTAAGGAGGGGGTCCCTGAAAAGGAGTCCTTCAGATAGTTGCCTTTTTAAAAATACATTTGAAGTGGTTTGAATAAACTTGGCCCAGGGAGTGGCACTATTAGGAGGTGTGGCCTTGTTGGAGGAAGTGTGTCACTGTGGGGGTGGCAATGAGACCTTCCTCCTCACAACATTGAAGCCAATTGTTTACAACCCTTCAGATGAAAATGTAGAACTCTCAGCTCCTCCTGAACCATGCCTGCCCGGATGCTGCCCTGCTCCCGTCTTGATGACAATGGACTGAACCTTTGAAACTGTAAGCCAGCATTAATTAAAGGTTGTCCTTATAAGAGTTGTCTTGAACATGGTGTCTCTTTACAGCAATGGAAACCCTAACTAAGACAATATTTACCTCTTCAATTAATTTGTTAAGATTTTTATGTCTATGAGTAATCCAGGTAATCCTTATATGTGCACCATAAACATGCATGCCTGATATCCACAACGTCCAGAAAAGGGTCCCTGGAACTGTACTTACAGATGGCTAAGAATGGGTATTGTAAAACAAAGCCAGGTCCTCATCGAAGGTAGCATATGCTCTTATCTGTTGACTCATATTCTTCAGCCCTTACTCTATTGAGTGTTTCTGCCAGCAGTCACACTCCGAACCGAACCGGGTCTGCCCTGGAAGGCAAGCTGGGGAAGGGAAAAAATGGCGGGAAAATAACCAGGCTAAGACAAGAAATCCTGATCAAAGCCCAAGGTTTAATGAAATACTCAGTTTTTATAGCATGGGAAAAAGCCCTTCCCCCTAGCCCCAGTCTTTGAGGCACAGGTGAGAGCCTGTAGGCCCTGAGAATGTTGTCTCTGGAACATATAAAAGTCTTCTCAGCAGGCAGTAGCGACTGCTTTGAAGGGCAAATAGTAAACAGTGTAAACAGTAGAGCGGCTTGGCAGATCTGAAGATTACCACCACAGGTGGTTCTAAGTTAGAGGCTTGCAGAGGTCTGGTACAGCCTGCTTAGAGGCTGGAAGAATGCTAGGCTGGAAGAATGCTACACTCTATTGTTTTTAAAATCTAGGATTTTTGTCCATTTTCATTTAAAATAATTGAAAGGCATAAATTGCAATTGTGATGGATGGAACTTAAACAATTATACTGAGGTTCTTGGTGCTCAAGCACAACCTGTTCCTCGAATGGAAATCCTAACTTTCAGTCTTTTGTATGTCAAGGCCAGGAATCTAGAGATGGGGGCCTTATCACTCCAAGGACAGAAGACAGCAGCTTTCTGCTTCTTCCAAGGACAGCAGTTTTTTCCAAGGTTTCTACAAGGACAGCAGCTTAAAATAGAGTTTAGAGGACAAGATGGAATCTGTCCTGCTATTTTTTTGGCTCTTCATGGTTGTGCTTGAATAACATGTTCTAACATACAAGTGCTTTAATAAGATTTTTAAGAGTTATAGAATAAAAGAAAATCATAATGAAAGCAGTTGCCAAGTAAAATGGTGGGACTGTAGGGAGCCAGGTTATAGTAAGCAATGAAACTCAGCTGTGAACACCAGATGTTTTGTGATGGAGCCTGAGCTTTTAAGTTGCTAGAAGATATCGGTTGGCTATGAATACATCACAAAGGTTTATCTGAAAGTGAAAAGGGTGTTAGGACACACAGAGGCCAACAATGAATGGCACAAAGGGAGTAAAGTTAGTTGAAAACAAACTGGATCTGGATCTGCAACATTTCAGCTCTCCGAGGCCCTAGAATGATCAGATACGAGTAAAAGAGAAAAAAATAAGTTTTTCAAAGTTGAATCACTTTCGAATTTTAACCCCAATTCATTTAAAGATCAGGATTTCAAAGCCTAAAGAGGCCAGTTGTGATCTTGTAGTATCTCAGAGAAATCTTACTCATCGAATTGAATTGAAAAAGCTAGGCTGACTTCATGATGGGCTTCAAATTGACAGTTCAAGAGATAGGCCTAAATCTCTTGTTTCCAAGAATTTAGCAAGTCCAGGCAAGTCCTGCCCTCAGAAGCTGCCCCACCACCTGGCCTGATGCAAGGACAATGGGTCAGCAACAGTTTTCAGACTTCCTTAGCAACAATTCCCAGACCTCCCCAACAATAGTGTCCAGTCCCCACGCCCCAGTAATGGAATGTCCTTAGATATGGAGTAAGATAAAGGTCAACTACCCTGGAATCTCCTAATGTGCTTTAAATCTGGCCTGTGAGCAAACTTGGTTGTTTCTCTATCTTGGTAATGGAAGACCCCAACATGCTGGATTTCTGCAGAATAAAACACCCTTTGCATTTACATACTGTTTGTATCCTGGGTATCATTCTTCCCTGAATCATGAACCCTTACATTTTGGAGCTCATCCTGGGATTTGTTGGGAGACCTCCTGATCCAAATAGTGGAGTGTTTGGTAAGTCTGTTGCCCAGTTGTCCTTTGTCCTGTCCATATCTGTGTTTCTGTTTTGGGTTTAATCTGTATTTCTGTTTCGAGTTTAATCTGGAGGCCAAGAGGGACAAAGCAGACATGTATTTTGTCATCCAGTCAGGAACAACAAAGGATGCTCCCAATCCCCTACCAGAAGCTGGAAAACTTGCTAGTTCTCATCTGGATTCTGAACTGTCTGTGGGTTTATGGGCCTCCCATGCACAGGGAGGAAGACTGAGACACTCTTTTGGGTTTTGGTTTGGTTTTGTTTTCCTGGGAATGTCTTTCTGTGTCTGTCTTTATTCTGTGCTTTCTATTCTCTAATACAAATTTTTCTTTGATTCCCAGGATAGGGCAGGCACAAAGCACCACACTGGACTTAGTCCTGAACCATTTTAAGGACTTTGCCAAGTTGCAGAAGACTTGGATCTGGTTGTCCATCCCTGAAAACTAACCATCATTTGCAGGAATGAATGGCCCACCTATAAAGTAGGATGGCCAGAGGAGAGGGGACTTTCCATCTCCCCATCATTTATTTACAGGGTGAAGTTTTAGTTTACGAGGCCTGGAGCCACTGGACCAAGAGCTCTGGGCCTCAATGCTCCCCACACTTCTTCCTCTAAAGGAGGGTCAGTCATGGCCACCTCCCTTGTTCCCATTCTATGTCCCTCTCATTATGTTCCTGCTCCTGCCTCTGCCCCTGGCCAGCCATCACAGGCAGAGGGAGGAGCAGCTCCCTGACTCCACTTGGAGTCTACCTCACACACTGGCCCATACTATCTAGAGAGCTGACACTACAACTGCTTTACCCCTCCAGGCTATGGTACCTCCAGATGCTCAAGGGAGACAGTTCATAACATATGTGTCATTTGCCAGTAATGATCCTTACAACTGGAAGTTGTAGAACTCCCCATTTTTAGAAAGACCATCAGCTCTCTTAGGTTTTCCAGATTCAATCATTCTGACTCATCAGCCCACCCGGGGCAACTGTTAACAACTGCTCCAGGTCCTTTTCAAGACAGAAGAGAGTGAGAGGATTTGGGGAGCCACCTGGAAGTTGGTTCTGGGAGCAAATAGGCTGCCCACTCAAGTTCAGGCTGATATTGATATAGCCTTTCCTTTGACTGGTATTTTAACACTGTTGAAGGTAAGGAGAGGCTCCAGGTCTACCACCAGATTCTGTTAGGGATGCCTTTGAGAGGTCACCAAATGGTTCACATGATGCCGGGAAAGAATGAGAGCCCCAGGGGAATATCTAGAAAGACTTAGAAGCCTATAGGACCTACACTCCTTTTGACCTAGAACACAGAGCACCAGTCAGCTGTGAACATGGCTTTTGTTAACCAAGCTTCTCCTGACATCTGCTGGAAGCTCCAGCCACTGAATGGCTATGTGGCTTACCTCTGGCACCAAAAAGACAGCCTCTATCTGCCTTTGAATGGCAAGACTTGGAGAGAGGTTTCAAGGGACAAGTGACTTGGACACTCCTGCCCCAAGGATTCAGGAACTCACACATCACCTTTGTGGAGGCACTGCCTGAGGACTTGGGTGAGTAGTGAAAGACCCACAAAGTGAGGACTCCGTGTTCTGACTCAGGAGAGGCGACACCACAAATCACTCACAAGAAACGGACTTGATGCAAATCGCAAGAGGACTTTTTATTCCATGCATGCTCTGGGACCCACAGTCGTACACCACACAGGGGTAGAGGACCGTGGAACCCCGAGTAGCTGGGGAAGGGAGTATTTAAAGGAAAAAAAAAAACACAACTCAAGGGGGTGGGGAGTGCGTTATTGGAAAATACCAAAAATAACCATTAAGAGTCACGAGGAAGTGGGAAGTCAAAAGGAATAATACCTGGTAATTGTATGGTTATTTCTCAAGACAGTGTCTATGAGCCTCTAACTATAGCACATTTGCATAGCGGGTTCGAGGAGCAGTCAGGGTGACCCTTTTTGAACAAACACTCCCTGAACCCAGGAAACGGGAGGGTGGAGGAATATTGCTGTTTTATGAGTAGCATGTCTTGGAACATTGAGTCACAAAGGTCACATTCTCAAGCCTGGGCCTAACGGCCTAGTCTTTTTGTTTTTATGTTATACTTTTTCAGTACTGCACAGGCCCACCCCCAAATAACTGTGATCCAGTATGTATTCCAGGGGCACCAGGTTTGAAGACTTGCCAGGAGGCCACACCCCGAGACCTGTTACAAGAGCTGAGTCAACTTGGGCTACTGCGTGTCTGCTAAGAAGGCCCAGCTTTGAAAATTTGTGGTCACCTACCTGGGGTACATATACAAGGGGGACTGGCCAATGTTGTTGGATAAACCAGAAGCTTTAAATTTGGCCTTTGAGCTCACTAGATTGTCTATCTTGGTAATGGGAGACCCCAGCACATTGGACTTCTGCAGAATAAAACACTCTTTTGAGTTTACAAACTATTTGAGTCCGGGGTATCATTGTTTGGAGAATCATGAACTCTACAGAAAGCTTTGCCAATCAAAAGATGCAAAGCAAAGTACCTTGAGGTTGTAATGGTTAATCTCTAGTAACAACTTGGTGAGATCTAGAATAACCTGGGAAATGTAATGCTGGACATTTCTACTAGGTATTGCCTTGGTTACAGCAACCTATATGAAAAGACCTGCCCACTGCAGGTAGCACCATTGCCCAGGCTGATATCTATATATAAGAGAAAAAGTCAGCTGAGCATAAGGATTCATCATTGATGTGTGTTCTCCAACAGTGGATATACCAGGAGGAACTAGATTCCTAAGCTTTAAGCCTAAACAACCCTCTTGATCAAGTTCCCTGTGTGAGATGTGTTTATTTCAGCAACAGTGTGGTAGTTTGAATAAGAATGGCCCCAATACACTCAGAGTTGAATGTTTCACCAGGGAGTGGTACTATTTGAAAGGATTAGAGGTATGGCCTCTTAGGGTGGGCACTGACATTTCAATAGCTCAAGCCAAGCTCAGGGTTTCTCAGCCTGAATATCAGGAATTAGAACTCTCTGCTACTTCCCCAGCATACAACCATGCTCCCCACTATGATAATGGATTAACCTCTGACACTGAAAGGAATTCCCAATTAAATGCTTTAACAATCTTTGGTGTTCTGTTGCTGTAAGGTGACAACAGGAGCACGACAACCAAGACAAACAGAAAACCTAAGATGTACAGCATCCCAGGGTTTCTTCATACTATTCTCTCATATAAGATTGTAGACTTCAATCCAATATTTTGCTTTAATCAAAGCTATTACTTTTCCTTTAGAAATAGGATTACATTAGAAATAGGATTACATTAAAAAAAATACTTTTTAAGTTGATAGACACAAATATTGTAGTCATGACAAACTAGGCTTTCATATGCATTGAACTGAAAGACCCACAATGTGAGGACTCCCCCACATTCTGACTCAGGAGAGGCGACACGCCAAATCACTCACAAGAAACGGTCTTGATGCAAACTGCAAGAGGACTTTTATTCCAGGTGCGCTCTGGGACCCAGTCGTATACCATGCAGGGTTAGAGGACTGTGGGCCCCGAGTAGCTAGTGGAGGGGGTATTGGAGTGGTCAGGGTGGGTCAGGGTGACTTTCTCTGAGAACACTCCAGGAACCCTGGAAGCAGGTGGGTGGAGGAATGTCACTATCTGTTTTATGATTAGCATGCTTTAGAGCATTGAGTCACAAAGGTCACATTCTCAAGCCTGGGCCTAAAGGCCTAGAATTTTATTTTTACACTTTTTCAGAACCAGTGCCAAACATCAGCTCTGAAAACACACATACAAGTGACATTATAGAGATTTATCATACTGTATTTAGGAATATATATATATATATATATACATACATATACATAAAAATTAGTGAAGAGGAGCAATGAATGTGAAAAAGAGCAGGTAGTATATGGCAGGGTTTGGAGGAAAAAAATGAAAGGGAAAAATGTATTTAAGTTATAATCACAAAAATTCAAAAATAGTAAAACTGAATTCATTAAACAGTTTTAGTAACTTTAATATATACATTTTTATTTTTATACAAAGTCATATCTAAACAGTTTACACTGACAGTAAAAACTGCTCCAGGTATNCATGATTGGCAAAATTCCTTTTTGATCCATACTGAAAATGTTTCCATTTACTAATAAGAAATTCCAAGTGTATCCATTACCAGTTGAATAGCTTGCAGGGAGTTTGTAATTTCTTCCACATTATCACGCCTCAAAACCCACTGTGGCTTAAGTCTGTTAAAAAAAAAAAAAGCATTAATTAAGTGTTTTAAAGTGTGAGAGAGTTTCACACCATTGTTCATTATATATAACCTATATAACCTATATATTATTTTTAAAATTGATGCTGGCCTCTTTGCAGCTTATGCTCTTTGGTGAAACTGGTTAAGCCTTTTCTCAGATCTTGTTACCAACCTTAGTTCTTAGTAACATCATCATCAATATGACCAAAGTCCTTATACTTGCTTTCTGTACTACCTTACTCATTCAACTGTCCTTTCTTACAAGCACAGACTAGATTTTTGTCTTCACCAAACTTCATGGTCACTGGCTTTTAGTGTAAACATTAAACTTCCATTCTGCAAACTCCACTCTGATCCCATCATGTCACATGCCTTATTGAAGCACTTTAACCAAATTTTCCACCTCACCAAGGTTCCAAAGGACTTCTGACAGTTGATACACAATATATTTTAATTTAATATAGAGAACAAGTGATGTAATTATAACCAGCTTCCTAGCATGCTTTTTGAGCTACTTAACATGGAAGTTTTTGTGCAACTAGGCAATGACCAAAGCCACAGCAATGATGCTTTACTATGTACGTAGCTCTCCTCCACTCACCCAGTGTTCTCCTGCTCAAAATGCTCACAGCATTTTGCTTTTGGTAAGTTAGTAAATACTTATCAAATGAATCAATTGTAGATGCATTTAACTGCTTACCTTGAAACTAACCTGGTCTTCATAGATCTTTCTGGTATACAAGGAAAGCCTACACAGGAATTCTGCTTCTGTTTATCAAATAATCCCTGTGTATTTAATTTATTCTTAGGAACTGTACATTTGTAGATACGATAAATACGATCAATGACTTTAGATCTACTTTGTGCATCCTAAAAAAAAAAAAAAATTACACATGTCAAAACCTGGTAAGGATTACATTTCTCTCTCCTCAAGAGCATTTGGCTCTGGTTCATGTTAAATGAATTATCATTACTATGCTTTTCAAGAACAATGGTCTCTAATACAGCAGGTAGACTGACATAAATTATTAACTAATTTAATACGCAAGTTAGTTATAGAAGACATATACTCAAAAAGTTACACGTGGAATACAGACAGAAAAAACTTCAGTCAATACACATCATGTCCAGGGATCAAATCGTGTGAATTTTTCCAGAGGTCCTCTTCCTATCGGTGACACAATCCCAGATGATGTGCCAGCCCTTGGAGAGACTATGGCCATCTGCACTTGCTTCCTTCCTAACGTCCCCCTTATCCAAACATGCTCGCTCAAATTCATTCTCTATCTGTACCCAGAATGAATTTGACTACATGGGAGAGCTGAGCATGGTGATACAATCCTGTTTGAAAACAAAGCAAAACACACTCCAAAACCAAAACAGCAGCAAACAAATAAGCAAGCAAGCAAACACACAAACCTCACACTGAAATACTCCCTTGCATAAAATCTTCAGTTGTTTCCCAGTCTACTCAGAAAAAGAAAGCCAGAGTCTAGGGACGGCCATGGTTCCTCTCTGTCTACAGCTGTAACTAGAGGCTCAGGGGCCTCAGCACTAAAAAGCTTGCCATTTAAACGTCGGAGCAGCAGCAGGCAGGGTGAGGGTTAGGGCAGTCACACAGACCCGGTTCCTAATATGCCGGGATGAGTGATTCTTCCTAGTGAGTTGCTCACAAGGACAGAATCAATTCCACTTTCAGAGTTTAGCTTTCCCCCTTTTAGACTGAGCTTCAGGGCCATGTGCATGCTACACATGTGCTCTGCTAGTGAACCATTTTTCCAGCCCTGGAGTCAGATTCTTTTGATTAGAAAAATGTCTGTGTGACATTTTTATCATTGAATAAAGCAGGTTTAAATATATAAAAAGCTCTACATTAATGTGATAACTATAGTCAATGACATTAAAAATCTAGGAGAACAGGAACGGATCTACTCACAAAAGCACACTGCTCTGTCTTCAACAGCACTGCTAACAAACAGCAAGTTCTTGTGAAAATGCTGGCACTTTTCTCAGCGACTCGGTCTCCAGGCTTCTCTCGGTACACCTGCAGAAGCTCCAGCAGTGTGTCCACACAGTTCTCAGCCTTGTAAATGGCCGAGATCGTCTTATCATACTTAAAGAGACCAGAATAAAATGAAAACTTACAAGGAGTACATGCCTTTAAACAGTCCAACCACAAAATATGGCGAAAGCCAAATTTCTGGAGCATGTGCAGCAAGTAAAGAGACTTACTGGTAACATTTGTTATTTCTGAATGCATCTTATACACACATTCCCAGCTTAATCATTTTTAGAACTTTAACATGAACCAGAGCCAAATGCTCTTGAGAGGGGCTGGTGAGATGGCTCAGTGGGTAAGAGCACCCGACTGCTCTTCCGAAGGTCCGGAGTTCAAATCCCAGCAACCACATGGTGGCTTACAACCATCTGTAACAAGATCTGACGCCCTCTTCTGGAGTGTCTGAAGACAGCTACAGTGTACTTACATATAATAAATAAATAAATCTTTAAAAAAAAAATGCTCTTGAGAGAGAGAAAAAGCAAAAGAGACTACTATCTTGAAGTAGATAAAAAGCTTTTAAAACTCATTGTAGTACAACTATCACAAAGTAACTTTCTGTGACTACCACAGGCTAAGATGACAGCAAAGAGAAGATCTAGTTAGTTCCCAAGTTACTTGTTTCTTGAGAAGATAAAACTGCTATAAAATAAAATGATAATTAACACTGAGTCTAGGAGGTATTTTCAATGGCTTATTTGTCTAATTGTGTCCTTATATTAGCACTAAGATATGCAGGGTGACAATAGTAAGAAAACAAAGCCTCACTAGCCAACACCACAGTCCCCTTAGAGAAGAGCCCCAGGTGTAACCCGTCTTCTCAGTGACGCTGAGGTGGGTCCTGTGAGCGCCCTCACTTGACAGCTGAGGAACGCAAAGCACAGAACCTAAGCAAGCTGCAGCGTCATGCAGGCCCAAGGCCACAGCGCTGAGCATGGCGGCAGCCTGCTCTCATTCAGTTTCTCATCGAGACAGGAGGGTGGCTCAAGACATGGCTTGGGTAGAAAACCTTGCCTCTTACTGCCTCAACTGTGTTTAACTTTAGTAAGTACTATTGTTGTACTCTCTGCAAAATGACACAGGAACTACCTTAGGGGTTATAAAAAACTAAACTAATAATAATTTACTAGCATGTCGACAGTAAATGGTAGTCAGTATTTAATAAACAAAACAAAACAAATCTTATAAAAACTAGCATTTCCATATATAGCTATGTTAAGAGTCTAAACATGTTTTACTACCAGAAACATAAAATGAATTTATTTAAAATAAATAAATTTTAAGTCAGAAACAAGATCTAATAATGAGCAAACACAAAATTTAATTTGCAGGGTCATGTTTCTTAACAGTGAACGTCTTATGTTTAAAATGGAAAGGTACCTTCGCCACATTCAGCAATACTTGAACAGCATATCCAACGACTTCCATGCAAGGAACACTCCGATTACAGCTTCGGATCACAACAAAGATGGTAGCCACTGCTCCGCTTTCAGCCATGTTCTCACAGCAAAGTGGAGACAGTCGGGTAACAACCTCTGAGAGAGAAGCAAATGAGCAAACAAGGGAACTCACAGCAACAAGACTGAGCTACAGGGACTGCTGTATTATCCCACTCTTTACATGCCCACAGGGGAAGGGCAGCCCTGTAGAGGACACTAACCCAGGTGCTTCAACGCATCCAGAATGGCTGACAAGTGTTTGTACGTGAGCAGGTGATGAAGCGCGCGCTCAGTTCTTCTGTACAACTTGTTCTCCTCCTCCACAGTCGTGTTCACAGCTCTAAGGCTTCGTCGGATAGCTTTGATTTCTGTGTGGTCATTTTTCTTCCTCCAAGAATAGCCTCTCCATAATGCCTTAACAAACAGGTATAACAGGGTGACTTAAAGAGGTCAGCCACTAAGGTTTTGAACCTATATTCCAACTGCAGCTGCAACTCAGATTATAATCTTGGGCTAAAAGTAGACTTTGGTTTACCTGAATTCTAATGGCACTGCTATTGATCTTTTCCTGTCTTCTGCAGAAGAGAAAGTGGCGTACTGCCTTCTGTATCACGAATGCAGCCCTTTCCTGCTGGAGCCGACATGCATGAGCTTCACGTCCAGCACTTAGGATCTTGTGATACTGTTCAATGAACCTCTTTCGTTGTAATCTTCTTCGAAACCATCTCTATTCAAAACATGAAGGTTTTTCACTTTTACTTCAGAACATATATATGTGTGAGCTAATAAATATATAAACATATGTTCATATTCTTATAAACATATATGTGTATACACATTTGTATACAAAATTGAAGGAATATTGCACTCTTTGATCCTCCATCCCACTCTGTGGGATCATTTTTCTATTCTACTTGAAGCAAATCCTTCAAGCTCCTGTTGGATATGAGTGGCCACAGCTCACAGAGTATATGAATCCTATCAAACTAGGCAGCATTTTGCAAGTTGTTTTCTACCCCAATATTTTAAATGTAAATATATGTCAGTATACATACATATAAGGAAAATTTTACAGGGTATAACTACTATAAATTTCAATATGGTTATGAAATAGAAAAGTAGACTAGGTACATTAAAACATTGTAAATAGTAAATAACACATAGGTAAGAATTTAAATAATGGATAAATATGGGGAAATACAAAAATGACAGTAAGCAAGTAAATCCTAAACAAAGAATGTAATTCTACTCCCATTCACTAGAGTGGCAAAATCAGAATGTCTTTGGAGGCCACTGTGGGATAAGGAAATAGAGAAACAAGGATCCATGGTGTAGGGATGGCTGAGTAGTTCCATCTGTGGATGGTCACTTACATTTCTGGCCCATAAAACACGGTCTACTTTCTAACCTTAACTTATCCTATTAGCTATTGTCTAACAGTCTCAATATTTTGGGACCGTATGTAAGCACATCTAAAAATGAGTAACATAAAAAATACTCTTGGAGCTAGAGAGATGGCTCAGAGGTTAAGAGCATTGGCTGCTCTTCCAGAGGTTGAGTTCAATTCCCAGAAAGCACATGGTGGCTCACAACCATCTGTAATAGGATTCAAGGCCCTCTTCTGGTACACAGGTATACATGCAGATAGAGCACTCAGAAACATATAATAAATCTTTTTTAAAACTTCTGAGATTTTTCTGTTTAAGATAGAGCTTGTTTGTGTAGCCTTAGCTATCCTGTAGACCAGGCTGGACCTGACTGCCTGCTCTGCCTCCAGAGAGCTGGAATTACGGTGTACACCACCACAGACTTGACAGAAAAAGTAGTCTTTTTTCTGAAGATGGGGGAAAAGTGAACCTGAATGAAGATGACTGAATCGATATGCTTCTTAGCATTCCTCAAGGCCATGTGGAGCCGATAAGCTCGCTGGATTCTAAGAGCACTCATATGACAGTAGGCAGCTGCTGTAAAGTGGAAAAGCCGAGTTTTGGCTTTCTCTTCTGAAACCTAAAGCACAGAGAAAAAAATTTCAATAGAAAAATAGGCAAAATACATTAAAAAAAGAACTTTTTAAAAGAAAATACATAGATAAAAAGTATTTTTATATAAGCATATGAAATATGCACACAAAATGTATTAACTGTTAATTATTTTTATTTTAATTCAAGGTAATTATAATTATTATACAATAATTCTAATAGAATAACTTATATAACAAAATGTAAAAATAGAATTTTGGGCCCTTTGCTAAGAGAAACATCATTTAGGTGAGTGGCCAAGCTTATCCAAGGACAGGTTTTAAGACATCCAGAGTACTCAGGAGAGGCGGGTACAAGGTTAGGAAAAGTCACAGAACTCTA
This sequence comes from Mus pahari, assembly GCF_900095145.1. Taxonomy (NCBI): domain Eukaryota; kingdom Metazoa; phylum Chordata; class Mammalia; order Rodentia; family Muridae; genus Mus; species Mus pahari. The sequence goes on along the minus strand of NC_034594.1, from coordinate 113,645,065 downwards.
AGAAAAGATGTTGAGATGGAGCAATGTGAAGCCCGACACTTTTCCAGGATTAGATAATGCCACACAAGCACAGGTAAGCCTCTTATAGTGAAAGCTCTCTACAGTGACCTTTAGATTGTAAGTTTCCAATTCAGATTTAATGACGAGATTTCTCCTTTTAAACTTTTTGTCTATGCCAGGTCTATATCCTCAGCTCCAAAGTCTTAGCCCTTCCTAAAAACAAGAAATCCTTTCTTGGTGAGGATGTGGCTACCAGAGGTAAAGTTCTTACAGTGGCCGGGGAGTGGCAGAAGGCTACTGGTGGGAAAATTAGCCTCCTCCACACATTCGTCAGTTCTTTAGCTAAGTGTTACTGCTTTAAAAGTCAAAAACAACATAAAAAACCCCAACAAACAGAAAACACAATTAATTTTTTATCTTTGGTGTGACCATCTGTGGGAAGAATTAGGGTCATGGAACAACAAAACATATGATGACCGATGACCTTGTTAGGTGGCTCTGCAGAAGTTAACAATTAGTTTTGACAGCATTCTCCAAAAATCTTATCTCCAAAAATTTACCACCATCTAACATCCAGTGTTTCAGCTTTATTCTAAATACTTACCCTTTTCCTTACTAACCAGCCACGCACCAATGCTTGTAAAACAACCGTAGACTTTTTCAATTTGATATACTTTAGCCTTTCCTGCTTCGCAGCTGCCATGGCTCGTACATGTCTCTGTATGATTAGAGCAGCAGATCTCTGCTGCAGGAAGGACTGCCTTCCCTGATAGCCTCTAAAGTGGGCTTGGATCACACAAGCGGCTCGATGTCTCTATAAGGGAAAAGTACAAGCAGCGTTAACAGGAATAAGATTTTCAACCTGTTAGAAGTTCTTGGAGTTCTCACTCATAATATTCTTTACTCTCAGAGTTTGAGAATGTCCTACTTCATGGACCTGGGAAAGTGATAACACATTACTTCTGAAACCATACAGGTCTATAGTCACAAAGCTATAGGTCAGCAGCTGCCAGGGACATCCCCTTTCCTGCTGATTCTCCCTGCTGTTACAGGGCAAGCACTCTGGACCGAAGTACAAGCTACAGTGTGATATGTACAGCGGCCATTAGAAAGGAACCCTAGCAAAATGGCGTGTAGCTTTAGGAGCTACAACACAGGGTGGAGAGATGGTTGAGGACTTAAGAGCACTTGCTGCTTTTACAGAGGACCCTGGGTTTGGCTCTTAAGCACTGATATCATGGCTTACAACCTTCTACAACCCCAGCTTCAAAAGATCACATATTCCTGTGACCTCCACAGCTTCCATATGCACATACTGCACATACATACACTAGGTGCAAACACATACACAGAAAAGAAGAAAAGACTTAAAAAAAGAACTACATAGCATTGTCAACTACAGATTGCCCAATTATATAACAGCTTCAGAAACATTTAAACTAAGTCAGCTTTATAAACTTCCACATACCTGTAAAACAATCATGGGTAAGTTACCACTAAACAGCCTCTAGCACTTAAAATATCAAAGCAATAGCAACTACCACGTTTATTATACAGGGCCCGCCTGGCATGCATTAAGTACTGAAAGTCTCAGAAAAGACAGCTGTGGTTATGTAGCTAGAATGAACATTACATGAAAATAAATCATATATGCAAAATTCTAATTTTGACACATAGCAACTATTTAAAAGCTATATGTAATAATAGGTTATGGGCTTTATAGTTACTCTAAAACTCTGCTATATACTTAAACAGATCAACTATGGTTTAGAAAGCATGTTATCAAGTATTTGACTTAAACTAGACAAAATATATTTATATCTTTATTTTTTCCAAGCATATATTATTTTCACTGCAATCATGAAAAATTTGAGTTTGAGAATATTTTGCTTAATACACATACAGAGAAAGAGAAGGAGGGGGGAGGAAGGAAAGAGAGAGGAAAAGGGAGGGGGAAGGGAGAAGAAAGGGGAGGACAAGAGAGGTGGAGGAGGGAGAGAGGGAGAAAGACAGAGCCTCATGTATACCATTACTGGCAAAATCATACGGTTATTAAGTGAATGTAATCTACACCAGATAATGTGTAAAACAATGCACAGTTCAATCTCTAATATTCTTTCTGTTTTATTTCCTAACATGGGTCTGTTTAAGTGTTTATTTACACTTACTTTTAAATTCTCACGAGCTCCTCTTGCAGAAAGTGTAGCTCTCCATTTCCTTTGAATTATAATTGCTGCTGCCCTCATCTTTAAGAGCCTGAAAAGTAAGTGAGAGATAACATTAAATCATTTGATCTAGTCACTGTTGTCCCCCAGTACCGAGAAGGAACATGTAAGACTGTTATAAGATACAACAGTACACTTAGCACTTCAGCTCCTGCAGCCAGAGTCTTACACAGACAATGAAAGCCAGGTTTGCAAGTAACAATATTCTACTGTATAAAATATAAGCTCTAAAATATAGTAAGACAAAGAATTTGGTAGAATATGATTCCACTGTCTTAGGAACAGCTGGAAGAATTCCCTGATGATGGAGGCAGTCACTGAAATGAACGTAACAAAGAAGAAAGGGCCACTCACAGTTCTATGACATGAACCTGACACTTAACGATGACGAGCTTTTCTTCGAACCATGAATCTTAGAAAGTAAGGCTGAGCATCTAGAAGAGATGCTCACCATTGGTACAAGAATATATCTTCATACTGATGGTAAGCACCACCTACAATTGACACATTTCCCCAACAGTATTGGTAGAGGAGCTCTGCAAACACTGGAGGTCCTCTTTAGTGAATGTCTTAGTCGGAGTTTCTATTCCTGTACAAACATTATGACCAAGAAACAAGTTGGGGAGGAAAAGGTTTATTCAGCTTATATTTCTACATTGCTGTTCATCACCAAAGAAGTCAGGACTGGAACTCAAGCAGGTCAGGAAGCAGAGGCTGATGTAAAGGCCATGGAGGGATGTTCCTTACTGGCTTGCTTCCCTTGACTTGCTCAGCTTGCTCTCTTATAGAACCCAAGACTACCAGCCCAGGGATGGCACCACCCACAAGGGGACCCCCCCCCCCCCTTGATCATTAATTGAGAAAATGCTTTACAGTTGGATCTCATGGAGGTATTTCCTCAACTGAAGCTCCTTTCCCTGTGATAACTCCAGCTGTGCCAAGTTGACACACAAAACCAGCCAGTAAAATAGACCCAACTTGACACACAAACATATCACTATTAAGCCTAAACCCTTACTTTCTTATTCATTCCCAAGATCTAAATAACTTTAAAAGTTCCACAGTCTTTGCAAATTCTTAAAATTTCAATCCCTTTAAAATATCCAATCTCTTAAAATTCAAAGTCTTTTTACAATTAAAAGCCTCTTAACTGTGGGCTCCACTAAAATACTTTCTTCCTTCAAGAGGGAAAAATATCAGGGCACAGTCACAATCAAAAACAAAAGTAAACTCCAACGGTCCAACGTCTGGGATCTTACTGGCTTGCTTCCTCGGGCTTGTTCTTTCTGCTTTCTTATACAACCCAAGACTGCCAGCCCAGGGATGGTACCACCCACTCACGATCTTCTGGGCTCCTCCAAGAGCTTGTTCACTTCTGCAGCTCTGCCCTTTGTAGCACACAGCTTGTCTTCTAGGCTCCAGCTGCCTGTACTCTAGTGCTGCTGTTGTTCTTGGTGGCCATCTTATGGTACTGGCATTTCCAAAACACTGCTGTCTTCCATTGTAACTAGGCTTCACCAACAACCCCTCATAGGCTTCATGGTGCCAAGCCTCAACTCCTCTACATGACCCCTTCAGTCCTGGGTCATCAATTGCAACTGAGGCTGCACCTTCACCAATGGCTTTCCATGGCCTCTCACTGTGCCAAGCCTTAGCTGTTCTTCATGACCCCTTCATGCCTTCAAAGCCAGTACCACCTGGGTGACTCTTAAACATTATCAAGTTCTGCTGCAGCACGAAGTACAACCTTGGCTATCTCTGGCACACAGCCTCTGTGCTCTCAGAAAACACTTCCCAGAAGATGTCACCTCAGTGATGCTGGTCTCTACTTAATCACTGCTAATTTCTTAGCTCCAGCTAACCTGCATCAACAGTCCAGTAATGCAAAGTTTTCGATTTAGTAGTTCTGGTTTCTTGTTAATCACACCTGATTCTTCAGCCCCAGTTAACCAAAATCACGGAATCTTCACAATCAAACCAACATGGCCCTGATAAGAGTCTTTAATCTTCCCTCTGAAATTTCACAAGCCAGGCCTCCATCTTCTGTACTTTCCTCAACATGATCTTCCAAACTCCTACACAATAGCCCAGAGTTTTTAAAAAATGGCTCTTCTAGCTCAAAGTTCCAAAGTCCTTCTACAGTCCTCCACAAAACATGGTCGGGTTGTCACAGGAATACCCCACTATGCTGGTACCAATTAGTCAGGGTTTCTATTCCTGCACAAACATCATGACCAAGAAACAAGTTGGGGAGGAAACGGTTTATTCAGCTTACATTTCCATATTGCTGTTCATCACCAAAGAAGTTAAGACTGGAACTCAAGCAGGTCAGGAAGCAGGAACTGATTGATGCAGAAGCCATGGAGGGATGTTCCTTACTGGCTTGCTTCCCCTGGCTTGTTCAGCTTGCTTTCTTATAGAACCCAAGACTACCAGCCCAGGGATGGTCTCACCCACAAGGGGCCCTCCTCCCTTGATCACTAATTGAGAAAATGCCTTACAGTTGGATCTCATGGAGGCATTTTCTCAACTAAAGCTCCTTTCCCTGTGGTAACTCCAGCTGTGCCAAGTCGACACACAAAACCAACCAGTAAAGTGAATTTTAAGCAATTACTGATGAAAAAATTCAATTATTGTTGAAAGCTCATCAATTCCGGATTTAAAAAAATCCTTACACTAAGGCATTAAAGAAAATAAAAGGACAGCTAGTAAAATTTTATGAACATTTTTTTGAAACTTCATCATTAAGGATAAAGTAGATAGAAAATAAAACACAGTATACCAAACAAAACCCAGACTTCTCAGTCAGTTAAGTGTCTGCTGTGCAGGCCTAAGGACCTGAGTTCAGATCCTAGGTGCCCATGTACAAGCACTGTGATGTGGAGACAGTTAGATTCAGAGCTTGCGGGTTCACGCTAGCTAACTCCTGAGTTCAGTGAAAAACCTTGCCTTGAAAAGTAAGTAGACAGTGCTAACCTATGCCTCTCCTTCGCACTCATACACAGACTACCCACACACAAAGAGGACAACTGTTACCAGCAGTGAAATCAGCAAAGAAAGTGAAAATACCAAACCAGTTTATTCACTTTCCTTCTGTCATTCCTTTGGTTCTGAATAAATCACATACATACATTTTACTAAATTATATTACCAAAGCTATACTTTATACATATATAAAAACTAAGCCCCTTAACAGAGAATGAACACAAACGCACATACACACAATTTTAAAACCATATAAATTGAACCCAGCAGTGACTTAAAAGGAAATAAGCAGTGCTGGTACTTTAGCTGAAATCCTTCCTACTTCCACAGAGCTGTAATACATTACCTCCTTCTCTCCAGCTTCGCAGAGAAGTAACCTTCAGTAATTCTAACAGCTTTCAATAAAGTTAGATATCTCTTGCGCACTCTCCAACGCCTATACCAAGCTTGAATCCTGCTGGCAGCTTCCGCTTTAGATAAGTATTTCTTAGCTTTATACTTTCTACATACAGCCTATATCAAACATAGAAATATAAGGTTAAAATAATGGTCTACAATTGAAAATGAGAAAGATCTTATGCAATTATTGTTATAGTAATTGTAATAGTTAATATGCAATTAATGGACACAAAGCATTAATTGTAAATGTCAAGTTGGTTTCTGCTCTACCAGACTGACAGAGCCTTCTGACAACTATGTAATTACAACAGTGTATGTGTAGTAACCACTTTATCACACATACTGTGCCACAGCACAGCCTAATCAGAAGATTAAAACTAAGCTATGCAGGATTTGTGAAAGCAGATAGATGCTCATGGTCCTCAATGTGTCCAAAAGAACATAAATAAAATAAATCCTAATTTCTGGAAAAAAAAACAACAGCTTCCTCCCCACACTCACTGTCATCTGCCTGAAGCAGGATTTTGAAAGGACAGCCATTTCTCATTTTGGAAACCTGGTGATTGTGACAACTATAACTTATTCAATTAAAATTTAAAAAATTGATTAATTGTTATAGTAATAAAATACACAAATTATGGACCATAGAAATTAAATAACAGTTGATACACAGTTCAAGTGACACAAGTTCTGACATAGTTAATTGTGAAATGGAGTATTCCCCAAACCTTGGCTGGCAGATACCAAATTTCTCAGTTTCCTTCTTTCCTAGGACCCTGTAGACTTTGCTCAATACCCTTGTGTTCTTGTGGTCTCCAGATCCACGTCTCAGACCCTCTTTTTCCTATACATCCTTCCACAAGGTCCGGTTATCAGTATGGAGTTAAACAAATCAATCTAAGAAGCTGCTGTTCTGGTGAGCCGCAGAGTGAGCTGCCGAGTGAGCTGCCTTAGCAGTCGGTGAATCTGGTGCTTCACCCTGAGCTCATCACCATGGCAATCCCCTTCTATCTGCTCTCTGTGGCCAGGAAGGGTGTATCTATCTGCTGCATTGCTAACCTTTTATTTCCTCTATAAAAATGTGAAAGCACCACAACACAAACATGTATTTCTTTCCTTAATAAACAGCTCTGGCATATGCATTTGGCAGTGACTCTAGTGTGGCAGTCAGGTGCAGGTGTGGCCCATTACTTACCTGGAAGCCTCTCTCAGACTCCATAGGCCTCCTTGCTTTAAAGGCTCTAAAATGCTTCTGGATAATCACAGTGGCCTCATGCTGCCGCTGACCTTGTTTTGCAGTGTTTAAACCCTGGAAATGCATCTGACTAAGAGGTGTTTCTTCCTTACACACATAAAGCAGATCTTGCCGTCTCTTATTTGCTCTGTACTTTTTTTGTACGACCTTTGCTGCCCACCGAAGCTGCTGGTAGAAGCAACGCTGCCTATGCATCCTGTATGTGCTTTGTATTATGACAGCAGCACTGTGTTGTTCTTCTCTGAGGAGTATTTCTTTTTGTAGTTTTATAGTTCTGTATGCTCGATAACGCTGCTGAATTCTAATCGAGGCACATTTCCAAATGTGAAATGCAACGTAAGTTCTGTGCATTCTAAAAGTAGCCTGGATGAGAGCTGCAGCCCTGTGCATTTCTTGTAACTTCTTTTGTACCATCAGTCTTCGATAAGAGGACTGTATTGTAATGGCTGCCTTTCGTAACTGCAAGAATTGGTGCAATTTATGCTTGGCATAAAGGGTGGCTCGGAATTTCCTCTGCACAAATATAGCAGCTTTTCTGAGAGCAATGAATCGTCTCCTTACTATAAAAGCTCTAAATTTACTCTGAATAAGGGTTGCAGAAGAATGCATAGCCTTCAGATGACTTCTGGTTTTCATCCCCCTAAAGGCAGCCTGAAGGACCACAGCAGCATGCTTTTGCCTGAGGAAAAGCTGCCTCTGCAGTTTAGCAGCTGTGTGTGCTTGGTATTGCCTTTGGATAACAACTGAGGCCTGCTTCACATGCTGGTACCCCATGTAGGCTCTGTGCATCCGGAAAGTGGCCTGAATCACAGTAGCAGCCATGTGCATCTTTCGCACCCTTTTCCTTACCACCCACCCTTTGTATGATGACTGGATCTTTATAACTGCCTTTTCCAACAGTAACTGTTGTCGGGAACACTTGGCATAAAGTCTTGCACGGTACTGTCTCTGAATCCTAATGGCAGTTTTCCTGAGAGAGAGGAACTTCCTTCTCATCAGGAGAGTCCTGAATCTCCTCTGAATGAGAGTAGCAGCTAAGTGCATAGCTTTTAAGTGTCTCCTAGTTTTCAGTCCCCTAAAGGCAGCCTGGATGAGGATTACAGAACACCTTAGTCGGCTGTACTTCTGAAACTCAGCGCTTCCTTCTTTCACTGCTCGGTATCTCTGCTGCACTATGGTTGCTGCCTTCCTCAACCGATGAAAGTAAGTTTGCTGCCTGTGTCTCCTAAAATGTGACTGAATGAGTGTTGCTGCAAAATGCATCTTTCTTACAGTCTGTCTCACCCTTGCTCCTCTGACTCCAGCTTGAAGGGTTTTAATGGCCTTCAAAGTCCTCAGGTACTTTTCATGCTGAATTTTACCTAGATAATACGCCCTGTATCGCACCTGAATTACAAGAGCTGCTGTTCTCATCTTGAGGTATCTTACTCTCCACTGATGCATCTTAAACATGGCTTTAATAAGTGTGGCCGCCATGTGCATATGCTGAATGTGTCTCCTAACTCTAATGCCCCTATACGCAGCCTGGACTTTAATTGCTGCCCTCTTTAAGTTAAGGTATTCCTGATGCTCCTGGGTTGTAATTTTAATATTCCGATACCATCTCTGAATTACAATAGCTGAAGTTCTATGGGTCGTGTACTTCTTTTGTGTTCTGTAGGCTCTAAATTTAGACTGTATAGTGACTGCTGCTTTGTGGCACTCAGCTACCCGCTTTCTCACTTTCATACCACGGTAAGCTGACTGTAAAATTATTACAGCTGCTTTTGTTTTCAAGTATAAATGGCGCTGTTCTTTTCCAACTTTGTAAGCCCTATAGCACACCTGAATCTGAAGAGCAGCGGTTTTCATGATGCTCCACTTCCTGCGCTGAACGTGCATCCTGTAATATGACTGTATAAGGGCAGCGCATTGATGCTGCAGGGCAATCTGTCTTCTCAGCGTCTTTCCCTTCCATGCAGCCTGAAACACCAGAGCTGCATGACGGAGCTGGGTGTACTCCAAGTGCTGCCTCTTCCCCACAGTCCGTGCCCTCACACGCTGCTGGATGACTACTGCAGCTGCTCTTAGTAGTTGATACTGTTTCTGGGCCATGGCCATTCTAAAAGTAGACTGGATCTTCACTGCAGCCTCATGTTGCCTCCTGAGCTGCTGCCGAACTTGCCAGCCACGGTAGGCGGACTGGAGGGAAACCACAGCCTCTCTCGTCTTTAGAAATTGAATTCTCATGTCATAAGCAACCTTGTGTGTCCTGTACCATCTCTGAATCTTCACAGCGGACTGAAGCATAGTCTGGTATTTCATCTTCTGACTGTGGCCTCTAAAAACCCTCTGAATTGTAACAGCAGCCGTCGACTGCTGCTTGATTTGCCGGCGTACTTTGCAGCCTCTGTAAGCTGCCTGCAAACAAATCACTGCTCCTCTGACCTGCAAGAAGTTCTTCCTTTGAGTGACTTGTGCTCTGTAGGCACAGTAGAAACTCTGAATGACAAGAGCCGCCTTGCACGTCTTGAGGTAGCGCTGCCTCGCTGTCCTCATTCTGAAATAAGACTGTAGAGAAATGGCAGCTTTCTGCTGCAACCTTATCTGCTTTCTGACCAGGCATCCTCTAAAGTGTGACTGTAATTTGATACAGGATTCACGCACCTGTATGTATTCTTTTCTCTTTTGTGCAGCCAGTTTTTGGGAACGGTACCACCGCTGGATAAATAGTGCAGCCGCTCTTATCTGTAAATACTGCTTCCGTGATTGTTTCATTTTGACAATTGACTGCAGCTTTATTGTGGCATTTCTCAAGTTCTGAAATGTCTTCCTAGATATATAAGCCCGATAATATGACTGAATCTTTATAACAGATGTTAAAGCATGGCGAAATGCTTTCCTGGCTTGCATCCCTCTACATGCAGACTGTAGAACAATGACTGAAGACCTTGTTTTCTGATAAGATGCTAGAACCCTCCTGGCTGAAATGGAAGCTCGGAAATGAGTCTGAATTGTAATGGCTGATTTCTTTATCTTCTTATATTTCTGTAGTTGTTGGTATTTTCTTATGTGTGCTTGCAACTTAATAACCATCTTTTTAAGGTTTAAAAATCTAACTCTTTCCTGTCTCATTCTCCAATAGGACTGAAGAACACAGGCAGCTTCAATCTGCAACCTGTACGAATGGCGAGCCTTCATCCCCCTGAATGCAGCCTGTAGTCGAATGGTGGCAGCTCGTTTCTGCAAATAGTCAGCACGTGCTAGCTTCCCCTTCTGATATGCCCTGTAGTGTTTCTGGAGAGTCAGGATGGCATCTTTTCTTCTTTTATATAACTTTTGGGCTTGAAAGCACCGAACTCTTCTCTGGATGACAACAACACAAGACCTAATATAAATGTATTTCTGAAATTCCCTGTGCATTCTGTACCATGATTGTATCACAACAGCGGATCTTTCTCGTATTTGTTTCCTGAGATGCCATTCTCTAAAAGCTCGCTGCAATGTTACTGCAGCTTTGGTTTGTAACTGCAGTTTGCGTCGCTTCCACCTTCGGAACATAAACTGGATTATAAGGGATGAGGATTTCAGCTTTCTAAATCTTTGCTGATCTTGTTTTCCACTTATATAGGCGCGCCAATGCCTCTGAATTGTAACTGTGGCCCAAAGATATTGTCTGTAAGACGTAAGAGCAATTTTCATTCTTATCTTAGACTGAAGGATGACTGAATAGTGCTTCAACCTCAGAAACCGTTTTCTGGTGGAATATCTTCTCCAATAAGCCTGAAAGAAAACAAAGTGAAATACACATAACTTTCGAAGTTAACACTTGAAAATGCTCATTCACCTAGCATTCTGCTTTAAAATAACCATGCTATGGGCTAGAGAGATGGATCAGCCACCCAAATCCAAAGGATCCGAGTTTGGATCTCAGTACCAACATCAGACAGTTCACAATGTTCCAAATTTTAAAATGTTCCAAAAGGAAAGGAAAAAAAAATGTGCTGAACAGTTACATAATGCTCTAAATATTAAAGGTGATGACTCTTGAGGAGTAGACATTGTAAGAGGAACGTCTGGTAGTCCCGAGATGCTAAGTATACTGGATGACGTAAAAAATGCAAATACTATGCAATTTCATAACAATCTTGCTCTTACATAGAATTTGGGAATCTGTCAGGGAACTCAAATGAATTCTCTGTATATGAGACATACAGGTGACTGCATATCAAGTTGAAGTGAATAGGGCTGTAAGCTTCAAGCTGGTGCACTCATGATTCCACTGGCTAGACACCTGACAGAAAGTAATGCCTAGAATAAAAACCTCAACCGTGTTAACACTCAGACTCCAAGTTGTTCCATGAGGAAGTGCACAAGCAAATTAAATAAACAGGTGGTTCTCATAAGAAAATAAATTGCCAATAAATATATCCTCAACTGTGAGGAAAATTAAAAGCTTTAGATAAGTTGTGCTAAATTTAGAACACTTAGGTTAGGTAGCTAAGGGACACTGGGGGAAGAAAGAACAAAACAGTCATAATTAAAGGAGAAATAACAATTTTGCATGAAAAAAAAAAAAAAAACAAGCTGAAAGAATTCATGATCACTAAGTCACCACTATACAAGATACCTACAGGAATGTTTCTCACCCAGGAAGCTGTGGAATAGAATAAGCCATGCTAGAGCAGGAGATAAGCAAAGGAGAAGTAGGAATACACCAAGCACCACAAAGCTATCTAACTGGCAGAGATTACCACAGACCTCTCAATAACAACTTTGAATGTTAATGCTCTTAATTCCCTGATCAAAAACCAAAGTCTAGGAGACTGAATCCATTTCTTTGCTGCCTCTAAAAGCTACACGTTACCACTAAAGATTGGTATTATCTGAGGGTGAAAGGAAGAGCAAAGTCATTTTAAGGAAATGAAAACAGAAAACAAGCAAATATGCATCCATCCTCTGACAAGGTAGATATTGCAGTTCTAAATTTATATCCAATAAGCACACCTGTACCCAATTTCTCAAAACAAGCTCTACTAGATATAAAAATATGAATTAGTCCCAAACACAGTAACAGTGGATGACCTCAGTATCACATTCTCACCGAGAGAGGGCATTCTGATAATATATACATCAGATGAACATAACAGACATATACAAACATTCTAAACCAAGCATACAGAGCATTCATGTTTCTCAACAGTTCCTGGAACTTTCTCAAAAATACATCATATATTAGGACATGAATATAGTAAATTGAAATAACTCTTTATATTCTGTCTAACTATAATTGAACAAAGAAATCAACAGCAAGAAAAACTGCAGAATGTATATAAACTGGAGACTGCATTACCAATTGATGAATGAATGGGTGCTATATACCTATTTCTTCTAAAAATCCCTTCCTGAAGGGAGACTAGTTAAGAATCCAAAAGTAAATAAAACTCACAAATCTCAGGAAGCTCTTGAAAATTACAAGATTGACAAGGGAGCTCTCCCTGAGGTTATATAAGCAATAATCTGGAGGACAAGGAGATTTGTCTTGCTGAACCGCCTTCATGTGGTGTAGTGAGCTCCAGGAATTCAGGTTTCATAGCAGGGGGGAATTTTACTTATACAGTACCTTCAAGTCTTCCATATTCTTTAAGTAACAAGTTACCCATATGGCTGTAAACTCCAATAAACTCAATGTTGCTTTAACCTAGGCTAGGGTGGGATCATTTTTACATCTAGTTTTGGTATATTATCTGGGGTAAGTAGACATTTGTTTGGCAAAAATCACACAATAAGGGGTTACTGAAGAAATTAAGGAAATTAAGTTTGGAGGTGTGGGGGATATCCTGGGGAGGTGTGGAAGGAAAGTAGTGATAGAAGAAAATAATTAACATACAAACAGATTTGTTTTCCAATAACTGGAGAAAAGGTAGATGGGTATCTAGGCTTGTTGGAAATTAAAAGATGAGATAAACAATTTAAGCAGATCTCTAACAATCAACAACATAAAAACGGTTTTTTTAAAAACAAATTTAGGATTGCAGAGAAGGATCGGGGGTTAAGAGCACTTGTTACCATTATAGAGGACCTGGATTGGGTTCCAAGCAACCACATGGTAGCACACAACTGTCCATAACTTAAATCCAAGAGATCTGATGTCACCCATGGACACCAGGTACATTCAACTAAACATGCATCTTTTAGTTCTATAAGTTCATTACAAGTTTGGCATGGTTTTGCCAAGAGAAAGATCATCTGCCTAGTGCCTCATTAGTTTTGAAGATCTGTATAGATAAACCGGTCAATACTTTATTTTCTGCCCTTGCACCTACAATAAATTGTTCATTCCCAGTTTACACCCTTTAGTTATCACAGGGAAGTCTCACAACAAACCTAGAAGGAATGTTTTCCCTCATCGTAAATGTGTTCCAAGCCTGCGCTCTTATCCTCGTGTAATTATCCTGTGACACATAAAGGTTTACAGAGCCTCATTTGCTGCTTTCTTGAGGGTTGGAAATAACTTGTATATATTTAGAAATTCTATAAAATCATTATCAGGAATTATGAAATCATCATTGTTAGATGAGAGTACATTTTCATTGATCTGCAGAAAATCTGCCCAATAGGGTGGGCTAATGTCCAAGAATCATTAGCCTATGTAATAATGACAGGAAAGGCATATCAACAATAAGAAGTAATCCTAAGATGAGATCTCTGAAGACCCTGCAATTCAGAGTTTACCCATCACAGCCCTGCAAAATGATGGGCCATTTCCAGAAAACTCACTTGTTAGTTTTAGCCTCCTCTAGATAGCTCCTGACAGTCATGGTCAGAGAGAAGACACGGTACATAGTGCCAGCAATGTTCTAATAACTGGACTAAAAAAAAAGTGTTTATTATATTATCAATAAAATGCAAACTAAAACTGTTCTGGATGTTAGTATATATCAAAGTTACTAAGAAACTTTCTAAGTATTTACATTAGTGTAAAATTATACGCAATGTTATACTGCCCTGTACTCTGGCAATATATCCTAAAAATGAAATGCAACCACCTGACTGCTACCCCTAAACCTCCACAGCTGAGAAGGGATGTTAGCATGGCATCAGCCAGCATGGCACACAGGGCTCTGGCAGGCTTTGCCCTCTCCAATTCCCTGTCTTGCTAAAAACCTGCTAAATTACATTCCTAAAGCTAGCCACCAAGGCCTATTCCTTTATTTGGCCACTTACTCCTCCTCCTGAGGCTGACTAACTAGGCCCACTGTCGAGTACTGAAGTCCAACAATCAAAAGGCTCCTTTGGTCTGCCCGAATTAACACCATCCTAACACAGGGTTTCCCCTTTTACCTTTATAAACTGCCATTTGCCTCTGTCTCCTCTCTGTCCAAGGCAGTTGTCTGTCCCCTCAGGACAAATATCCCCCCCCCCAGCCCAGCCCCCTCCTCCCCTTCTCTTTAGTCCTCTTTGTTATTTGTCCCTCCAGGGCAAATACATTTCCTTTGTGTTGAGATCTTGGTCTTTGGGTGTCTTCTGCCTACACAGATCCTTCAAGTGCTACTTCCAGGTAAACAGGATGAGGACATGAAAGGCACATTCAGATAGCCTTTACAATGGTCAGAACTTGAATATCAAATGTCCATCCACAACAGAATGAAAACTAAGCAGCAACTTACTCAACACTGATAATCCTCTCAAATGCAATAGTAGTAAATGAAAAGAGTTTATAGAAGTCTGAGCTCAAGAAAGGACACAACTAATTTAAAAGGCTTTTAAAAAGCTGTGATTACTATAAAACAGCCAAAGGTAACCTGGGGCTGGGGTAAAAAAGTTAACTAACTCTGTGAAGTGGCTTATAAGAGGCCGGTCATATTCTATCCCACAGAAAGGAGATAATTACATGGGTATTCACTTTCTGAGAAACCACCAGGTTCTATAATATCATTGAATGCAATTTCCCATGTATAATATTTTATTTTTAAAGTGATTCAAAATGAGATAATTTATTAAACTAATCTAGCATTTTGAGTAGACAGAATCAAAGCTTTTACATTTCTATAAGACATACATTTATAGGGTAAAGCCTCAATGATATTTACAGGGGATGAATTGAAATAGCATACCTCATTAATGTTAGAATTCATTATAAAAATGAATTGATACCCATCCATGGAACACTTTTGTCTTTAAAAGTAAACAATATAGGCATTCTGTTCACCAGTGATCACCACTATTTCTGAGATAAAGCAAAGGAGATAGAGAGGAAAATGTCCACTTTGCTCAGAGAAGGATCGAAAGTAAAGAAGCACAGACTAGCCTGGTGCACCAGCACCTTCCATGGTATAGAGATTACAAAGCTCTAATGTAAAACACAACTGCAAGGGGCACACAGCTTCCTTCCGCTGTGTCTCAGCCTTATGTTATGCGCAGCAGCAAACAGCAAGGAGGTGGAAGGAAGCCCAAGCGCTTAGCTAATTAGGCAGTCGCCCTGTGTCCTTGCATTTCACATCCTTGAATTCAAGCTAATGGCAGACGGGAGATGCCTGTGGAAAAGAGCAAGTGTCTGACTGAATCTGCAAACACTTTTCTTGTCACTGTTCCCTAAACAATATAGCCTGACTAGGATCCACACAGCAGTTACATAGTACCAAGTCGTATAAAGAAGTTTTAATAATTTAAAGTAAATGGAGATTGCATAGAAGTTATATGAAAATGCATCCAGATCTGGATACCTACCCGGGGTTCCATGATCAATCCCCCCACCCCCAATGAAGCAAGGAACAACAATATTGGTCACGGAAAATTATATCACATATTTCCTTCTTTGCTAAACTAGGCATACAATTTTTAAGTTTAAATTTCATTCCAGAATATCATACCTGAATGAGCGATGCTGATTTACTTTGAAGTTTTGCCAGTTTTTCATTTCTCAGCATCAGTAACTTCCTCTGTGCTGAGACCCTTCGCCAACATTTTTGAATGACCAGAGCTGCATTGACTTTTTTTTGCAATCTTCGTCTACTTAGAAAATTGAGAACAAATGACTGAATAGTTCTAGCAGCTTTGTCTCTTTCCTTTAATGAGGAAAATAAAAACAGAACTGTGTTAACAACCACTTTATCTCTTTATTCTTTGTAAAATAATCAATTTTTATACATTATGTATATTAACAATTTATAAAAAAAAAAAAAAAAAAAAAAAAAAAACAACCCTCCCTTACTCTAGGCTTAAGTTCATCCTGAGGCTCCAAGTGCTTCTAGACCAATCAAAAAGGCAAGTGATTAGAAGAAACAAGCATCCCAAGAACTAAACTAAGATAAAATACAGACACATCTGGTCTATCACACATCATCTGCAGAGAAAAACAGGATTAACTCTAATACG
Organism: Mus pahari; assembly: GCF_900095145.1. NCBI lineage: Eukaryota > Metazoa > Chordata > Mammalia > Rodentia > Muridae > Mus > Mus pahari. The sequence goes on along the minus strand of NC_034594.1, from coordinate 113,628,844 downwards.
ATTCTGACATAGATCCAGAACTCTCATAGGAAAGCTGTATGCATGGCATGCACAATGCTTTTGCAGTATAAGGTAGTCTTGCTTTGTTATAATTTGAGCAAAGCAATACATAAATAGGAGAAACAATATACCCCTCCTTTATTACAGATCACGAGGAACAGGGGACACAGTCTGCACTGTGAGAACCAGAGCTGAGAGGAGAAGCTGTGTGTCCTGGGACAGAAGCCAGCATCGTGCCCACCCCCACTTGTATTACTTTAGAAAGTGACTCCTATGGCCACCAACTATTTCCTATCTCACAGTTCATAGGTGATCATTACATCTCATTAAAACAACGACTAGATGCAGCACTTATGACCTGGACTAACGGAGGCACAGAGTCACAGGACTTGTCAGTTGGTAGGCAGGCAATAGCCAGCATCTCACAGGCTGTTCCTGTGCTCACCCTGCTGTACTCTACTCAACCTGAGTTGAGTGGTGGAAAGAACAACTTACAGCATGACTGACAGACACCCTTTATGTTACTGACTGGAGCATCCCACATGGAAGGAGGGGCTCTACACATCAGTGGGTGCCATCTGCAGGGAAGAAGAAGCCACAATGCGTGAGAACTAGAGAACAACTGATCAAACTGTCATTCGAGAACATGAAAAAGGCAATCAATCAGTAGATTAAAACAATTACCAAGGAACAGGAAAGGCCACATACTAGGCCACAGCACTAAGGAAAAAAAATAACCTAGACCACTGTAACCTTAGGAGAGAGGACATATGCCTACCAAAGTGGCCAGGCCATCATACCACATTTCAGTGTCTCTTCTAAGCACTTCTTTGTAAGCAGTTCAGCTAGAAGTGAGTGCACTACTAGAAATGATGGTAACTGATAAAAAAGATTTTAGAAGTGATTGAGCTCAGAAATACAGAATGTTTGAGTCAGAATTAAAAACACCAAGGGCATCTTGGATGAAAGAGACTGAAGTGAAATGAAACCTAGCTCAACTACAAGATCTGCTTCACTTCAAGCAACTAAAATCCACAACTTTACCAGTCATTAGATAAGGTGTTGACAGAGGGAGGCAAATGCACTACAAGAATTATCAAGACAACTTCCCTAAGCTAAGGCTACTGTGTTCACATCTGCAACTATTGGCCATTCTCTAAGCCATGACATTATTTTAATGCCATACCTATGATTCTATGATCAAGTTACCAGTTTCTTTTATTTCCCCACAAACAGACCAAATACTGTGATTTAATTTAATTTAGAGTTTGTATCTACTGATGGATAGGAAAAAACAACATGTTGAACTTACCAGGGGACCCAGGAAATATCTACCTGCCATTTCATGGCCACACAGCTTGAGTGACTCTACTATCAATGGAGGGTTTATACTAATTATAACAATAGCATCAAAGCAAAATCTAAAAGCTGAAAGGGTATCTCAGGATAATCCTTATCAGCCTAGCAGCTCAGGAAATGCGTATGAGGATCTAGAGAGGACGCTACATATGTTCCCACTTAGAAAGATACAGATGGATGCCATCATCACCATGGAAGAGTGGGGATACTGCCAGCAGAAGCAACAAGCAGTGACCAGATATTCAACAAAATGTAACCAGAACTATAACAATTCCTTTTAAATTAAGCTTTTGTGATGGCTCATCTTGGTTGTCAACATGACTGAATCTGAGAGTCATTACAAGATCCCACGGACTCAAGCCTAAGGAGCACTAAGACACGGGCAGTCAAAGCACTCCTGAGACATCAAGAGACCATTCCTGATCTCTGGAGGCAGGGTGGACTGCAGTAGAAATCAATAGTAAAAATCGTCACACATTCACAAGAAGTTATCTATGGCCTGCAGCAGATTATGGGAGGATTGACGGAACGGAAGATACATCAGTATACCACATTTATATCTCTGCATCCCCAAACTAGATGCAATTAATACTTTTATCTCAACCATCTCTATTTGTAAAATTCATTGGAATCCTGTGAGATACTGTTCTCATTTTCCACAATTACCTGATGGTGTTTCAGATCTCTTTTTAGTTTATATTTTCTCCATGTCGTCTGTATAAGTCGAGCTGCTCTTATTTCTTTACGGAGATCCAAGAGCCTTGCACAAAGAAATGACAAATACGTGATAACCACCTAAGGAAATATAAAAGAGGAAAGCAGAGGGTCATGTGGGAACCGTCTCTCCCTATTGCCCTCCAAGCTGCATGAAAGACACTGTCAGTCATGTGTGGTAGTTCCTACCTTTAATCCCAGCCTTCAGGAGGCAGAGGCAGGCTAATCTCTGAGTTTGAGGCCAAACTGATCTGCAGAGAGCAAATTCTAGGACAGCCAAGACCACACAGACAAACCTTGTCTCAAAAAGCAAAACAAAGAGCTATTATGAAGAAATCGTTCACCAACCTTTTCGTCTGGAATTGTATTTGACATGTCTGAATGATGAATCATAGCAGGTATTCCTCCAAGATCTCTAGCTGCAGATCTCACCAAATGAAAATTTTTCTTCTCGTTTTCTAGAAGTTCTTTGTACATTTCTGGAGTACTTTCTATTACATACACAAGTGAAAAAGAAATGACTGTAGCCAAAAAAAAAAAACAAAAAAACAAAAAAAACCAAAAAAACAATGAAGCTGAAGACTTAAGCAGACTAAAGGGACTAACCGTGATCAAGTGCTTCAAGAGACAGATCCAGACAACCTCCTTCAGATTCAGATGAAGAATTCAATACCACTGAACCAGTCTGTGTGCAGGCCACAGACTGAGTGGTGCGCTGGCATATAGCATCGAAAGGCACATAGCATGGGTGGTAATGGTGGATCAAATAGCATAGCACACGGCCATCTGAGAAAGACACTGTAAAATTCTCCACCTGAGCACAAACATCAGAGAAGCAATCAGTGCTACTCAAATATTAATATAAACATATTTTAGTAAAAAAAGAAGGGTTTGATTACAGTATTACTATCCTTTGTTGGACAGCATCTCTCAAAACAGCATTACCCTTCCCAGAGTCTGAGAATATGACTTTAGTTGAAGAACAGACACAGAACACTACATGATGACAAAGACAGAGACTGAACTATTGCAGCTTCAAGCCAGAAACCAAAGAGAACCTAAAAGCAGGGCAGGGGAGAACAGCCTTTAGTGAGTTTATGGACTGGCAACTCCTTGCTTTTAGACCTCTGGCTTCTACAACTTATAGAGAATAAAATTGTATGTTAAGTCACCTGACGCACAGTAATATGTCTGGCAGTCTTTGGAAAACTGTAAGAATTACAGTCAATTGCAAATAATCATAAATACCAAATTTGGAGAAAAATGAACCAGTCTCTTAATGGAAAAGTCAGGGTACGCTCCAAAATTTCCATCATCCATAAAGCTTGGCTTATGTGTTTTCAGGATGCAGTGGCATTAATCTCATGGCAAACAGCACCAGGACAGATGCCAAAATGAAGCTCACTTAACAAGTCATTAACCTGAAACAAGATGGCCTTCCTTAGGAATGCTACTGGGTGGTTCAGCACTACAGTTGTGGATCTCAAACAAGGAAATCAAAGAAAAGCAGAAAACACAGTAAGCATATACACCACGCAAAGGACAGAAAGAAGGCAGAGTGTTATCAATCAACCTCAGCGGAGGATGGGCCTCGACACTTGCAGTGAACAAGCAGACAAGCTGTGATGATTGAATTCTGAAACAAATGAATTTAGCCACTTAATGAATTCACAGGTAATAACCAGTCACATCTCTGACCCTTTAGGATTTGATTAAAACATAGAAGGCCACCATTATAGCTAACAATGTTTCTAGTGTCGATGTTTTTGAGGTGTAACATGCAATGTGTACTACTGATCGCCTTTAATATTCCTTATTAAGGAGTTTATATGTATGTGGGAAAATTTTTAAAGTATTTTCACTTAAAAGTTCATATCCTATAGAAAGTATCGCCCTAACAAACTATCATAAAGACCCAGTCAAGGTCTGTTACTCTCTTCTAAATGATGTTTCTTTGAATATTACAATAGAGTAAGATTAGGATTTCCACACCCCAATTTTATGTAGTATCAGCCTTTAAAATTTTTCTTTAATTTGGACAAATTAAATGTGGACAAATGTTTTACACACACACACACACACATCATTGTAGCCTATTCAGTCATTCTTTCTCCCTTATTATCCTTTTTCCTCCCTCTTGACAGCATCCTTCTGGTTTCATGTCAAATGTGTGTGAATATATATGGATGTATATAAGTATATATTGTTGTTATGTGTATTTAAATCTACTTTTAGTATAGGAGAGAGGATATATAATATTTGTCTTTTCTCAAAATTTTTAATCTTTCTCAGAGATAAAATATTATTGTGCACTGCTCAATTGATGATTGTCCATATAACAGGTTCTACAGACTATAAGGTGATAATAATTACTGATAAATAATCTGCTAATAATGAATGTGCATAGTGTCTCTGTGTGTATGAAAGCACTATAACTATTAGATATTAAAGAAATACATAACAAGATTTTATATACTGTTATACCTTAACAAAGGTTTAAAATATATTAAAAAACAAAAGGAAAAAGACTAACCTTTTTATTATAGAAGGCACAAACTGCATTTACCCAATCCATCAACAACTGCACACTGTCACCATAGCGTTCAAAGTTCCCACTAATCCTTTTGTCTCTTTGCTTATTAGTAATAGCTTGCGAAGGGCATGTTAGTGCAGACATAGCTCTCTTTATACTGTGTGTGTGCTTTAGAAAATCAATTTCTTCCTTTAATTGATCTAAATTAAGGGAAATATCCACCTGAAAAATACAGAAACATTAAATACATTTTTGTATGTTTTCCATATTTCATTTTTAACCCACAAAATTTAAAATAACTGTCTCTACAAAAAGAAACTAAAGAAGATGGGGGATAGTCTAATCAGAAATGTTAACAAAACAGGGAGTGGCACTCGTGGACAAACCAGGTGTGGCATCACATTATCTAGGGGGACAGAGACAGGTGGATCCTGGGGACTTCCTGGCCAGCCAATCTAGCCAAATCAGTGAGCCATAGCTTCAATAAATGACTTTATCTCAAAGAATAAAGTAGACAGCAACAGAGAAGAAAATACCCATTGCTGCCTTCTTGCCTTTTCACACATATAAACACACACACACCCCACAAACACAGATTTTTTTTCAATCCAAAAAAAAGCTACCTAAAATGTATATTTTAGCACAAAAATTATATTTTTAATGACAAATAGTAGCCACACATAAATGGTAAGAAATGTTTTCCAGTTAAAAATATGAAATTTGGGTCTACAAAGGCGTGGGGTGTATATTTAGCACTATTTCTTCTAAGATGGAAACTTCACCTTCCGTCCTTTATGAGGATTTTACTTTGCTGATAGTATAAAAAAGATTTAATTGTAAAACAAAAGCAATTATCACAGTTCATAGGACAGACTAAAGCTTAGAAAGTGCAACTGACTATTGCTAGTCTTTATTTAATTTAAAAGTGACTTTAATAATCAGCACTCAAAATTGATTGGAAAAAAAAAAAAAAAAGGTAAACACACAGTACCTGGAAGGCGAATGCTATTTTCCAAAGCAACCCAAGGGTCTTCTCTCTGTGCCTGTCCACGATATCCTTAGACAAGATGGTACTCCCTACAAGTGAAAGGCAGTCCGTTAGGACAGTATGTGCACACGTCAGGCTTCAGCAAGGACACGAAGCTTTATTCTGATTCTGTGTTTACCATGCTCATCAGTCAGTGGAACTCCGCGTGATTTGAGAACCTGAAGGACGAGATCAACATTGTGCATCTTTTGAACTCGACTTATTGCAGGGATCCTGAGTTTGTCGGACAGATTCCAGTTCTGTGTGAGAAGCTCCACAGTTCGCCTAAGAGTTAAGAAATTTTCAATAAAACTTCCACAATGAAACTTGTATAAGGAAAAGTTCATTTAAATAAAGATACTGCCCACAAAAGTCACTAGACTCTAAACACATTAAGGACAAAAGGTCTCCCAGAAACTATTCAAGTTTCCGTTGCTTCAGTTAGCAAGTAGAATTGTTTCTCATTGTAAGTCTGGACGTTTGAGGTCTACACATATAAGAAAGAAAAACACAAGGCACGTGCAAATATGAACAATTTAATAGAGCTCTCTACAGTAAGACAGAGAATGAGGAGGAAGGAGTACAGGAGGAAATGTCAGGCAGGAATTAAGATATGGCATATTCTACACAACAAGCAAGCATTTGTTTCTCTTAGTCATCAGAAAATCTCATAATTAGGCATTAACTGTTCCTGATTTTCTATTTTTTTTTTTTTACTGAAGGCACTAAAACTTAGAGGAGTTAAGTAAACTTAGTCACATATCTAACAAGTACTGACTGAGGGTGAAAGCTGAAACAATGTTTTGTCAGTTTCCAAGCAGAGGAGATCACTAGGATGACATCTAAAACAGGCACAGCAGAACCAGAAATCCAACTCCCAGTAGCATCTGTCACTCCCATTTTGTGCTATACAGTCAGAGGAAGTCACTGATGACAGTGTTTTTAGGTATCAGTGTTGATGCTCTTTGTAACCCTATCCTGAGACATCGGGTATTCCCACCCACAGACCCCATTCCCATAACAGCAGTGAACACAAAATTGCATGGTATAACTAATATATCATTTTTGTCAAAGAGAAAACTAAACATTTTTTAAGTTATAAATTTATTGCATCATAAAAAAGTTAAGTATTAATCCAGGAAAACATGTTTTAAAATTTTTTTTAGCCTATTCCATTAAGTAACTCTTTAGCTTATACTTACACAAGGCGAACCCCACACTGTAAGTCCACTGCAAGATTCGTAACAGCAAAATCAAATTCATCAAGTGGTGTCTGAACATGGCTCACGGGTAACCCCAAGAAGCTAAGATGACGAGAAAGGTCACCTTCACCACTTAGGAAATCTCGTGAAAAGGCTAGAAGAAGCTCTTTACTCGCCTATGGACAAAGAGCAAATATGTTTCAGTATTATATATTTTATTTCTGATAACAACAAATCCTTGAAGCAATCCTGTACTTGTAGAAATAATACATGGAGTATAAAGAGACTGCCTATAACCAAGGCAAATGCAAACTCATATTTCCAATTTAAGACCTTGTAAAATTGTTCACAATTAAATACAGAAGCTAGTTTGGTAACACATAACTTAAAATAGGGAAGAAAATTCTCCCCCAAATTAATTCTATATTAGCATAACCTAGTTCATTCTCAAGTCAAAAATTAAGAGTAAAAATTATTGAGAAACTGTCATTCAACTAAAATCAGGCATTTTAAATCAGGGGGTTTGAGGCCTACAAGTATATTCTAAGGAGATAAATCATGGATAAGTTGAGTCCTATGTTGGGGGGGGGGGAATAAAGAAAATGTCACTATGCAAACTCTCATTCCTGCTCCTCTTCAGAATGTCTTCACTGGAAGACAAATGCTTTTTTATGATAGAAAACATGCCACCAAAGCCAAGAAAAAGTTTGGAAAGGAAAATATAAGACATAAAATAAAACTGGTACCTTGAATTCAGCATCTTTACAGAAGAGACAAGGATCATGATCAATAAGCCTGGAAATTTTAGCATGATCAAGGAAACAGATCAACAACAGCAATTTTTTCAATGTAAACTTAGACAAAGCTGCTTCATGACCTTAAAGTACAAACAAAACAAAACAAAACAAACAAACAGTTTATCTATGAAAGGCAAGGATAACCATAAACAAAGCTGGTAGCAAGTACTCCTAAAATCATCAAGTACTTTTCCTTTTAAAAATACTTTAAAAGTACTTTTACTTTTAGTAATTTACAAGTATGAGTCTATTAAGTATTCTATAGGACAAGTACCATTTAATGATATGTCCAATGTATGGAAGGGACAACACAGTATCAGCAATGAAATCTGTCTGGTCTCATTCAACAAAGTTTTTGATGAACACCTACTGTGATAAGCAAGCATTATCCTAGGTTCTGTGTAGTTAGCAGCAAAACAAACACAGTCCCTATTGGACTCGCAGCCTACTGGGTGGAGATCACAGGAAGAAACTGTGATGGAGGAGAGGGCAAGGAAGGAGAGGAGAAGAAAAGCTAGTCAAAAGCAGAGACCTATTGAAATGGATTTGAGAAAGTAAAATTCAAACTACCAGGGACAATGACAAGCTATATTAGAGTATTGCAGTGTGCAGAGCTACTCACCGTCCCGAAACAGGAGAGGAACAGTGGGGTGTCTATATTCAGCTGCTATATCAGGATTCCAAAGTAAGCGATTCAGAATGAACATCGCCAATCCTGTAACATCGCTGTTGTCTGCCAGAGGGATCAGTTCTCCAAAAACTGTCTGCAAAAGAGAAGACCAGGCAAGGTGAGGGTTACATTAAGCCTAAGTGGAAGAGGGAGCTGTTGGGGAGAGCAAGCTGCTGTCTTTTAAGATATAAATATAAATATAAAATATAAATATAAATATAAAACAGCACAGGAGTGACCTGGCTGCTATAGAACATCTTTCACCTGTGCACACAACTTGCATGCATGTTATGTTAGTGTGCATGATGTACTTCTAAATGTAGACAGACAAACTTACTCATCTTTTGAGAAACCTCATTTACATTTGAACTTTTCTTGCTCAGTTAAAGACCTACCACGGATAGGCTCATTGCTCAAATTTAATCATTGTCTTAAACAGCATGTCATTAAAATAATCAAACTTTTATAATAGTTAATGTGAAAGGCTATCTATAAACAAATTGGAGAAAATAACTGAGAAGTATAGGTATGTCCATAAGCAACTATAAATGTGAAATTAGTTTAACATTTACATGCTTATTGATGTTTTTCAAGACATTTAGAAGAAAGGTAAAACTATAAATTGTATTCTGCAAACCTATATGGAAAAACAGGAAAAGATGGAAGCAGACAAGTACTAATGTTATCACTGTCAAAAAGAGGGACATTTATCTTTACGTTCTTATAGTATCCTCAGACATTATGTCCTTTGCAAAATCCTAAGGTCCAGAATAAGATAACGTGTATTAGGGTTCAGTTTCTGACACCTGCTTTCCCAGTGAAAGGATTCCCTGCTCACTGCTGCCTTTACGTCGTCTCTCCTGTCCCCCAGCAGCGCTTGGACATATTCTGAGCAACTTAACACGGATGGAAGGGACGCAAACTACACCTAAGCAGAGGTTTCCAAAGGTCATTAGGTTGGAGTGAGCACTTCTGGGAGCCGTGGCAAAGTGGGGTAACAGTGGTTAAGAGTAACAATGTTGAAATTCTACTCAAAATCCAGAAAGAATTTTACAAGTTTCAGCATAAAGAAATGATAGATGCTTGAAGAAATAAATGTTAAAGATTAACTAGATAATATGCATATATTATATATATAACAAATATATACAATATGTATTGTATATTGATCTAATATAAAAATCTATATAATAATTTAATATATAAAAACATTAACAGCACCACACAATAGTTCAGAGAATGCAAGCAGGAGTCACTATACCTGACTATCAGTCTATTTTAACTTTAGGCATTTATATATAAATTGGTATATTTATGCAAATATACATAAATTAATCCATATGGCACTACTATAAGAAGTATTCCATCTATGAAAGTACTTTGCTAACATACCAATATAAATTCAAAGCTTACCCTGACCTAACTTTATTGATGGAATAAAAATAAAAAATTCAAAATTGACTGGACCTGTCATTAAATATGGCAACAAATTATGTACAAAATAAAAAAAACACACAGTAAGTTCCTCTGTAACAATATGCCAATAACTTATAGTGGCCAGCAGAGACCCACAACTGAGCAAAATGCAGAGAGTGAGAGACTCTGGGCATTCAGTCCTAAATGGGATGTCTCCATTAAATCCTTCCATCTGGGTTAGGAGCTATGCAGAAAAAGAGGCAGAAAGACTGTGAGAGTCAGGAAGAGATGACTCCAGGGAAACAGTCTTCTAGACACAACAGGATGCCACACAGAAGAACCCGCATGCACACAAGTCCAAGCCAGAAAGAGTCCCAGCACTGAGGGAGACGTGGCAGTAGACTGTCCTCTTTAACAAGGAAGCTGTGGGCGACTGATAAGCACCTGGTGGTGTCTCACTGGGTGTGCTGGGCTCTCCGAAGGCCCATGCTCAGGAGCAGTTGGCCAGCACTTGCAGACATAAAAAGGGCATAGCTTTTCAGAGGGCAGTTTGTTTCATTTTGCTCTGTTTAGGCACTCTTTGTCTCATTGGCCTTTTGCTTATTTTCCTTTTCCTTTGTGTATGTTTTTGGAGTGTGTGTTTTTTAGGGTTTCTGTTGTTGTTTTGTTAATTTGTTTTAAGAGGGAGTGTGAGAAAAGACAAATAAAGTTGGGTTCTGGGAAGAACCGGGGCTGGGGGGGGGGGGCACAAACGTGTTCAACGTGGTATGAAAATTGTCTTTCAGCCAAAATGCTCTGAAAAGAAAACTGGTACAGATAGACCTTGAGAGAGACTGATGCCCACCTTTCTGAGGAACCATCAGATCTCCACAGTGGCTGTACAAGTTCGTACTCTCCCAGCAGTGGAACAGGGCGCCCTTTGCTTGGCATCCTCACCAGCACGAGCTGTCACCTGTGTTAATGATCTTAGCCACTCAAGACAGGTATACGAGGGCATCTCAGAGTCGTTTCCATTTGCCTTTCCCTGATGGCTAAGGGCACTGTTTCTCAGCTGTCTGAGTTTCCTCTATTGAGAGTTCTCTGTTTAGATCTCTACCCCATTTTTAAATGGATTATTTGGCTTGCTGATGTTTAGCTTCTTGAGTTTTGTGTATTAGTCTAGTATCAATGTGGAATTGGTGAAAATCTTTTCCCACTCTGTAGGTTGCCACGCTGCTGTCATCAGGAGAACAAGGCCCTCTAAAGCAATCGAGCAAAGCCCATGTGAACTCACAGAGACGGAAGCAGCAAGCACAGGGCCAACACAGGTCTACACCAGGTCCTCTGTGCATAGACTATAGCTTTTAGTTCAGGATTCTCATGAGACTCCTGAGTGTGTGAACCAGTGGGGCTCTGACTCTTGTGCCTGAGCTTGGGCTCTTTGCCCTGTTGGTTTTCCTTGTCCAACATCGATGTGATGGTTTTGTTTTATCTTATTATATTTTATTTTGTTTTGTCGTTATGTGCTAGAAGCCTCTTCTTTTCTAATGAGAGACAAAAAGTGAGTGAATTCAAATGGGAGGAGAGAAGAGGCAGAAATGGGAAGATCAGAGGAAGGGAAATCTGTAGCCTGGATATATTGTATGAGAAAAGAACCTATTTTCAATAAAAGGGTAAGATCTTCATTATCATCATCCTCATCATCATAATAATGTGGACCAAAAATTCGAATAAAATAATTCATAAGCAAATTACTTTGAAACAAAATGCTAATAACTTATAAGAATATGATCTATTCATCCAGTTAAGTATTTAACTGATAGTCTATGTAGGAAGATGGATCAAGTCAACCAAATAAATTAACTATTCTAAGTAAAAACCACATTTTATGAAAAGAGTGTATTCTACTGAAAGTATGTCATTTTAAAAATGAAGTGCTGGGGCTAAGGAGATGGCTCAATGGTCAAGAGCACTTAGTGCTCCTCCCGAGGACCTGGGTTCAATTCCCAGAACCTACACCAGGAGACTACAATAATATATCAGTAATGCCAGCTCCAGGGGAATTGAACACATCTGGCCTCTGGGCACCTACATTCATGTGCACAGACCCCCAACACACACACACACACACACACACACACACACACACACACACACACACACATAATTAAGATAATAAAAACAAATCTTTAAAAAAAAAATTAAGTGATATGAAACCTGAAAACTTACCTCCAGACCAATTCGAAGCCACAGAGGATTATATGACAAGAGCCAATTCAGGACTTTTTGGCGTTGTCCTGAAACATAGGTTAAAAAAAAATTAAGTGTGGATCACTAAACAGAGATAGTAAATACACCTCAACAGAGAATATTAATAAATAGCAATTATAATAAATAAACTTCTACAGTGCAAAACAGAAAAAGTGAGTTATATTTCCTAAACATATGACACACAATTTTATCTGTGAGATTTTAGCCAGCCAAAAAATGCAGCATCAATTGGGGATGTACAGGAAGGAACTGAAATCAGCATCTTAATGAGGTAATTACATGTTTTGTGACATCAATATTCCTGACAGCCAGCACAGGCAACCAATCTTAGTCCCTATAGCAGATGAATCCATGCATAGACATAGACACACTGATACACAGACAGACAGATACACACAGAGAATATTAATCTATTCTAAAGAAAGGTAAATCCTGCCATTTTCTAAAGGCATGGGTGACCCTGAAGGACATTAAGTAAAATAAGCCAGGCAAAGAGTCAAATTCTGTACAATCTCTCCTGCATATGTCTTCTCAAATTATCATGTCCACAGAAGCAGAGAATGGTGGTTGATGGGGCCAGGAAGATGTTGGCTAAAAAGCAGAGAGCTTTAATCATGCAAGGTAAGTTTTGGACAGCTGCTGTATAGAATGGTGACTATATTTACTAACTTATTATACTGCAGAGCTGAAAATAGATCTTATATGCCCTTTACACACACAGACACACACATACAAATATATACGCTAAGGTAACTGTGCATGTTACTTAGCTAGATTGTGACTATCATTCACTGCTCAAGGTGTGACTCCATCCAATTATAAACATGTACAATTTTTGTCAATTATCCATGAATAAAACTGATGAAAAAGGAACGCATTCTCTTTACAGTATTTTTAAAGATTTCTATAATCTTACCAATATCTTTCCAGAGGTGTCGATCTTTTCGAACAAGTAGCCGCCCAACTTCAATTTCGATTTCAACCTTTTTAATAGCTTTAACCATTTTTTCAGAAGTAAACAAGGAGCAAGCTGTACGACGTAATCTATTCAGCCTGCAGCTGGCTGTATAAGCTCTGAGAGATACTTCCTCTTTTGTAGGTGCTTTCAGGACACTGATTTTATGTTGGCTCTCCGCTCCCAAAACAAGGCTGGCAGCGTTCACTAGAGAAAAACAACAAGACAATGCTTCAGATTTCACATCATCTCCACACCTAGCCAAACCCAGCAACTGAGTGCAAGGTGAGATGCTAAAAGGGACTCTTCGTTAAGCCCCTCCAAGCCCTCTATTCACTAAGTGCCTTTGGCCAAGCTCTAATCTGCACATTGCCTAACAAGGTAAGCTTTTCTCGTTAACCTCACACATAACTTCAAACACGAGCACTTGTAAACCTGAGCACTTCTAATGCAGTCTAGTCAGATGGCCTCCCAACAAGTTTCTGTTCCTAATCTTTCTGAATAAAAGTTAAGCTTCTAAGGACTATGATTCAGTTGAATTACAACATAATTTGAATTCTGTGTGCATGCTTACATATACGTGTATGTGTGTGCATGTGCACGTGTGTGTATATGTTGGAAGCAAGAAGATGAGCTTGGGCATCCGTCACTCCTGGGGTGCTCTCCACCTCCTTGTTTTTGAGACAGTCTCCCATTGGCCTGGAACTGACCATGTAGGCTAAGGTAGACAAGTGAACCCCAGGGATCTGCCCCTCTCCATGGCCTCAGCAATGCCCCTGGCTGCTTCCAGGAAGATTCTGGGAACTTAAGTCTTCAAGGCAAGTGCTTTGTCCACTGAGCTGTCACCTACTTCTGAGATTTTTGTAAAATATATTTTATCTCAAGAAAAAAAAAAAACACAATAAAAATGTGACTGCACTTTTTTTTTAAGGAAAAAAAGCATAATGGCATGAATCATATAATACAGAGACTCCTTTAATGCAGAAATTCCAAATAATGCTTTCTGCAAAATGCAAAGAAGCACAGTGAGGAAGTCACCTCTTTACAAAGAAGCCTAATAGTAGTTTAACATGTTAGCATCTCATCCTAGAGCTAACCCTATGATTTCTATGCCAGGGCAAGTCGAGTTTCCTTCTCAAGAAGAGATTCCTCCAACTCTTTCTTCCCTGTCCACTCCCATTTCTGCCTGGAAAATAAGCACTAGGACTATTTTGAAATTCTCCCAAATGGGCACCCAGGTTCATCATTATCACATAACTTTCCTACACACTTCTTTATTCAGACAATGAGCTAGTAAGCATCATTAAGTACAACATAATACAGTTATGTGTAATTCAAAACCGCTTACCTTTAGAAACATTGGTTTTTACAGTGAAGTCATCAGGTGTTAATATATAATTTAGCCACCAAGTGAAGCCCTGTTCCTGCTTTTCCTTCCAGCGTTCGTCATAGAACATGTTTTTTGCAGCAAACGGCATTGGGTGTCTAGGAATAGCTAAGAATAATATAATTAATTACTGCATAAGAAATTTTCCTTTAAATCATTTTTGAAAATAGATCAAAAGGACTTTTATACTAGCAAAATCATCTTTAAATCACTGAACAATGTTTACTGTCTCTCTGTGCTGAAGAGAGCTGAGAACTTCTCAAGTATGACATGCAGTCAGAGCAAAAGCTAAATGCATTATTTCCCTCTCAGAGCCTTTTTCAGTCTGGTAAATACAATGAATACTTGCCTGCTTTTAATGGCTTTATAAAGGTCAGATGAGACTGTGCTACAGCAACAATGGATCTTCTCTTTTTCTTTGTTTTAGAAAGAGGTGTTTTAAATATTAATGAATCTAAATTAAAATAGAAAACATAGTAGCATTAAGAAATAAAACGTTTCCAAATAGGTAACAAATTTCAGATTTCCACTTGGGCTCTTTATTATCATATTGATTTAAGAAATACTTAATAATATATTCGAGGTGCTAATGTTATAAACTTCAGTAAACAAACCAACCAACACCTCGGGGCTAGAGATAACGTAGTGGGTGAGAGCTCTTGCTGCTCTTCCAGAGGACCTAGGTTGACTTCTCAGATCACACAAAGTGGCTCACAACCACCTGTTAACACCAGCCTAGGGAATCCGATATTGCCCTCTCTCACTTCTATAGCACTAGGCACACACATCATTTACAGACAGTCAGGCAAAACACCCATACTCATTAAATTAAAGAACAACACCCTCCAAGTTACGGACCACAAACCACTTAATGAACTCCAAAAGCACCCCCTCCTGATGTAACTAACCACAACTTAGTGTGTGCACATTTCCAGACTGCGCTACATGCAGGAAAATGCAGACCTGACAGGTATGTTCTCAATCATTTGGCCATTGTCAGCCTTCAGCAGTATCAGAGGGCATTAGAAAGGCCTTCTGAAGAGGAATTCACCAAGATTCATTTAAGGAATATAACCTACTGACAGAGCAGCAACAGAGATGAAGTTAGGATTACCTGTGAGGAGCCACAAAAAAAGAGCAGAGTTCTACAATATTAATAACAGTGGCAACTAAAATTTAAATATACTACGTCAGGAACTGTGAAACATTAAATTCAAAATTCTATCCATACAGCTAACATAATAAATCAGCGTATTATACTTATCCACAATTTATATAATTAATATACCGGAACATAAAACAATTTTGTAGTCAAAGTTTTACATGCTCATAAATCAAGTCTAATATATAGAATTCTCTCTGAATGTAGCAGAGAGGTCTTCCGAGGTTTCTGCTTCAAATAAACAGTAGATTTGAGCAAGGGGACTTCCATGGTCATTTTTGTATTTATTCATGAATTTATTGATTCTCTTAATCATTTACTGTCTACTTTGTAGAAGGTCCAAATGGATATTTTCTTAAAATCAAAGAATTTATTTGTTTAGAGTGTATCTATACAAAACAGTGAAGTACCAAGATATCACTAACAGGCATGTACAACTGATTTCAGTTTTAAACATGGACTAGAATGACATATTGGCGTCCAAGTTTTGATGTGCAATACAATTACTAACAAATGGTACTGCCAGTTCCTATGAAGGAAACCTAAATGATGTCCACAGTGAGATCTCTTTGGTTACCCAGCCTGGTGGTCTTTGATTCTGCAAGAAAGCAATCATGATAGCATAATCTTCTTATTTGATGTCTCCTACTAACATTTGTGTTGATTGATTTCTTGGACATTTATGCTCTCATTTCAAATATTAAAAACTCGTCTTTTGGTAATCCCAAAGGCTAATGAATTTCCTTCTGGTAATATTTACAAGTATAAATATTTAGAATCAGACCTGATTTGGAATTTACATAAAAAGGATAGGAGAAGATTACCATAATTAAGGACAAATCCAAGGTGTTTGTCCTAGGCAATGAGATATTTAGCAGCATCATTCAGTGGATAGGAAGAATTTGGCTTTGTATAAAGCAAGTGAAAGGCACTGTTGGATAGTCATCTAGAAACATAATATTGACTATAGGTCTACATATTAGGAGTACATCCTGAAAACTATACACAGGATACATGTGTACAGTTGACATCCAGAACTGTGACATATGATAAGGTTATAAAAAGAACTTGAAAAATATTCTTATAGACCACAGACACAAGTGCTCAGTAATGTCCCCTACTGTAATCTGACACAGTGGGAGGAAAGAAAGGGGTAGTGTAACTTAAAACAAAATGGAAGGCTAATTTTTCCAGTCTGAAAAATTCAGGTCAAAAATGAGTAAGGACTTAATAGTAGTTAGAAGTCATGAAGTCATTACCTATAGGTAATGTACAGGCACAGAATAGTCAAGTGAGATTAGCCTAGACAAAGGTGAGATGGTTGGCTGCTTGGCTGGTTAGCTGGAATCTATTTGGGTAGCACAAGGAAAGAAGGCAGGCAGGAAAGTGTACTGATTGTGAAGAATTAAGAAAGTCAAGCTACATATGGAAAGGAACAGGCACTGCAAGCCGAGCTATGAAAACTACTAATTATGGAACAGTGGGTGTTACAACAATGATGGAGCTTGGCTCAGCAAGAAGGTCTGGATTCAGAGATGATGGATGTTAACATGCACTTAAGATGCTTTTAGGAGAGCAGAGCCCATGGATGCTGCAACTAAAAGGCCAGGTTCTGCAAATATCTTTAATTCTTCAGATTAGTTATTGGAGAGACTTTGAGAGAGATAGAAGTGAATGGTCTGAAAGATGAGTTTCAAGCTGCTCTTGGGTTGTTTCCCTTGCTTTTTGAAGAAAAGAGAAAAAATAATTTGGAAATAGATAAGAATAATAAAAAAAAAAATAATATCCCACCAGGGGGCCCAAGGTCATTTGGATGAAATATTTTGAAGTTAGAATTTAAGCAGAAAACTCATGAACAAAAATATCAAATTTAAACTGGTGTAGGATTAATAATTACTTCCCATACTATATCACAAGTGTCCTGTATTTCCATCAACAAACTGCTACAAGGACATCAATAGCAGATGTACTAAATCGGAGAACTCACTGCTGGAAATGATAAAATGCATTCTTCAACAACAACTCGACGTGTTATGGACAACCTACCCGTTTTCTTCTTCAGGCCTGACCGCTCCAAGCTGCTGATGTGCTTTGAGGTGAGTGCTTCTTTCTTTGTGGTTCTTGCAACAGTTAAGGGTGTAGATTCCAGAGGAGAAAAATGGATTCGTTTGACTTGACTCATGTCCATCCATTCTGCAACTGCTACCTTCCCATTTGCACCTCCCACTGTTCCATTGCTCTTTCTTTTACGAGCAACTACAACAGTTGAAGGCGTTACTTCATTTCTATAACTCGGAGGTTTACTTATTCCTGGTTCTACTACTGGAAGAGAGGAATGAAAACTTTTCTCTCTTAGGTCATCCACTTCTTTTCCACATTCACCTACTAGACCTTCCAGACATCTTTTTGCATCTGGCTTGTTAATCTCAGGTAGCTTTTCTCGGGCACTGGTGGGTTTCCTTTTCGTAACAGTGGCAGAAAGAATTGGGCGTCTCTTTTTCGGCTGTTTGCTCTGGTTACAAAGAGCATCTTGAAACTCAGAAATCTTGGGCTTTTGCTTTGTAAAACCATACTTATGTGAGTTCATTTCTACAGGGTTTTGTTTTTCAAATCTACTGCTGGGAGTCTGTGTATGCTGACACTCAGGGGTATATGCCAACCCTTCATTTATTCTCCAATCCTGAGTTTTATTTGACTTACCCGTTTGCTGACCTACATGTACCATGTTATCCTTTAAAAATTGTGTTGGAGACAAAACGGGTTTGACTGACTCTAAGTTTAGACCTTTTTTAAGTCCATAATTATCACTTAAAAAAGAATCTGGGCTTAAGATTGTTTGGCAAACTTCATGTATAATTTGGGATTCCAGACATACAGACTCTGAGGGATCTTTCCTAAATGTAGCTGATAAAACACTTCTCATTGACCTCGGGCCGTTATCAGACCCATAGCTGTTGTTTACAAAAGAATCTGGACTTAGAAAGTGTATTTGGGTCTGTGTACTATTCAAAGGTGAAGAACAGTTTGGGGCAAGCATGAGTTTTCTATCCCCTTCACTCTGGTGACTGACACTAATGGGATTAATAAAAGTTTCATTTGCAACTTCCTCATTAAAATCAAAAGTTTGTGAAATGCTGGCATCTTGTACTTTTAAATTTTGTGCATTTTCAGATTCATGAAGAGATGAATAGGCAGTGGACCCGCATAAAAACAGTGGCAAGCAAGTTTCACTCTGGCATTCTCTAACAGGGCTAATGGATGAGGTGGGTACTTTGTTTTCTTCAAGGGGCAAAGCATTGTTTTCTGTTGGGGAACAGCATTCACTCAAAGCCAGATTTTCACAAGGTTGCAGTGGGCTCCTAATTCTGTCTTTTTGTGAAATAGTAAATGATTCAGTAAAATTTTGGTTTTTGGAAGTCCTTTTTGTATGTTTTGAAGAGGCTG
The DNA here is from genome assembly GCF_900095145.1 of Mus pahari. Taxonomy (NCBI): domain Eukaryota; kingdom Metazoa; phylum Chordata; class Mammalia; order Rodentia; family Muridae; genus Mus; species Mus pahari. Next base: position 113,609,928 of record NC_034594.1, on the reverse strand, counting down.
GAATCTTCTTACTGGTATTCCAAAGACTTCTCTGTTAAAAAAAAAAAAAAAAAAAAAAAAAAGAAAGAAATATACTAAAGAAGTTGTAAGCTTTTCTTAATTAGTTTTAAATAAGTGATGTTATAAATGTCCCTTCATGCTCCCCAACTAAATGTTTCTACATGACAAACATTTCCTTCCAGTAAATCACAATGATTAAAACATTACCTTTTTCTTCTTATGCTCTTCTGCATTTCCTAGTAATATAGCCTGGTGCTTCAGAAAATCATTTACAAGAAATGTAACAATCTCCCTTACTCCCCCTTCTCTCAGTGGTGTCCAGGTAACAGAAATGGTAATTTTTTCTTTAGGCTATAATCAGAAGAACACATTGTAAGTTATTATGACAATATAATTAATAATAGCCAAATCACTATACGTAACTTAGAGCAGATTGATAACTGTTAACACACCCTAATAGAGTTAATTATTTTTTTCCTATTCAGTTTTCCTACACTTATTCATTATAAGAAAATAAAGCCACTGGCAATAAAAGTCCACAACAATCTAAAAAAAAATAAATGTAATAAAATTCAATTGCACAATAGCAAAAGAACTGATAATTTACAAGTCATTTTAATTGAATGGGTTTTAAAATGTAATGGCTGTGGTTCGAGTCCTAGTTCAGTGGTAAAGTTGACAAGCTTGTGTGGTGGAATGAACCTTGTTTAAGTGAAAAGGATAAGCTCTTCTTGAAAAGTAAAAATCATAGATTTTTAGGCCAGCTGATTAACAATAATAACAGAATTTCCCCTCTACAAGCCAGGATTTATCCTTAAAAAGATATCTTTCTATAGACAGAAATCCAGGCAGCTGTTCATCAAAGGGAAGGGCAATGGTTTCTTAAGTCTTGGGATTCCCAATGATGCAACCAACCTCGGATCTCCCCCCCCCCCGCCCCCCGCAGGACCATCCTTACTACTTAGTAGGCAGTGTGTGCAAGCTCCCTCAGCTAACTGTTTCCACAGCTTTAGATTCTACTCATTGAAAGGACACAGTAATCCCAGTCAGAACGAAACCTTTTAAGACTACAAGAACAGCAAAAGAAGAAGAAAAAAAAAAAAAAGAGTAAAATACAAAGGTTGCCTACACATCACGTATAAGGGTTGGGGTGTGGATATTTAAACAAAACATTTTTTTTTCATTATCGCAATAGAAATGTAGTTCCACTGATTCCAAACATATGAAAAACAAAATGCATCTGAAAGGAAGCAATTAGAAAATTTTCATCAATGTACTCCTCCAGTCTCAAAACAGGGAAATGTTAAAGTATATCATCTTTAGATACTCATATTTTGCAACGCCTGCCAAAAATCTATTTAAAACGCTTGTCTGTTTAACAGAAACTTTCTGAAATGCTTCTAGGGATGGCAGGTGCACGCGCTTTTATTCATGATCCCAAGCAAGTTACTGCCCACTTTCTCCAAACCGTAGGACTCCAAAGACGGTCGACGGAGTTGACGCGGTGCTGGGGTCTTGCTCTCTCCTAGTCTCACTTCTGCAGAGGGTGTTCCCAGGATCAAGAGGGAGAGTAGATTTGGTGTTGGGTCTAGCTCTTTCCCAGCCTAGCCTCAGCAGAGGGAGCCTCACCCACTTCCCCATCCCTGGTCAAATCGGGGAGCTGACAAGGTCTTGGGGTCCTGTTGTATCCCTGCCCTACCCTGCAAGGAGAGCGTCCCAAGATCAAAACAGTAAGCTGACTTGGTCTCGGAGTCCCATAATCTCCTAGCCCCACCGTGAAGACTAGGAGCTGATTCAGATCTTCTCCGATTTTTTTGCTATATCCCAAGGTGACGTGCCCCTCGCACCCACCTTCAGCTCGCAGCGGTTCGGCGACACGCTGAAGCCCTGGCCTGCGGCGCGCAGTAGCGACAGCTCCACCTGCAGAGGCTCCTCGTGCGGGTTGTGCAGGACCAGAGACCGCGTCCGCGACGTGCCCACGCGGACATCCCCGAAGCAGAGGAAGGGAACGGCGCAGAAGTGGCTGAGCAACAGCACCGGCGGAGACGGGTCCCCGGACGCGGGATCTGGGCGCGCCCGCCGCCCGCTCTCCTCTGGGCAGGAGGCTGCCTGCACCGTCGCCATGGCAGCCGCCCCGGCCGGGCAGTCAGGTACCCGCTGTCCGGCTCCCGCCGGCTTCCCGGAAGCCAGTGACAAGGACAAAGATCAGAAAGCCAGAAAGATCCCCCAAACTCCCGGGAAAGTAGCCTAGCCGCTTTTGCTCGGTTCAAATATCTCGCCTCGACCAATGGGGAGCTCCCGGAACCTCCTCGCTACAGCACCAATCAGCGAGTAGAAACCCGCCCACATCACTAAAAAGAGCCAATGAGCGAGCGAAAGTGCCTGGCCAATGAGGAGGCGGCGCCTTGTTTAAACGTTGGCGGGGTTGTTAGGGTTACCAGGGGCAAAAACAAAAAAGGGCAGCAAACTTCCCCTACTCTATGAGCCGGTCAGTTAGAGCGGAAATTGCCCTTGATGTTTTAAACACGTTGCGGTGAAGAAAAGGGTATCATAACTGTGTCCAACCCACGGCTGCATGCGGTCCTGAATAGCTGAGTGCAACTTGTGAACAAGTTCCTGGAAAGAAATGGCATCTTCAACTGGTCCTAGGCAAGGCTGAGTAACTGATAAAGAGCACCAGTGATGGTGGAGGGGTTAGAACGTTGGCGGTCAAGCCCTATAAACAATTATTGGGGAACACAGCTAGCTCTAGTCTTAATAGCCATGTCATGCTATCTTTCCTAAGTTACCTAACATCTTTGTGACCATTGTGTAAAATAGTTGCATGGAGAAATAGAGCACTGGTTTCCAACCAACCAAAAGTGAGTACTGCCAGCATGAGGCTATACCAGGGTTCCCTATTGCCTTTAGCACACATGTCTAATGTTTCTCCTATGTATTTGAAAAGTGCCTTTAAGTATTGTAAAAAACAACAGCAAAACAAAACCCAAAACAAGACCATCATCGACTTGTTACGACCTTGGAACATCGAATTTGGAATAAATTATATCTGTGTCCATCGGCCATGGTCTTTCACACGTGAGATTTTTTTTTAGTAACATGTGGTTTACCAATATTGTATCACTATATCAAAAAGTTCCACAGTGATTGTCACACATTACCAGACACAGTTAAATAAGCCAAGAAATACTTATATAAACCATGTCTTATCTGATATGTCTGTCCAAAATTAATCAGCTTTATACGTTTCCTTGGCTGAATAGAGATGTGATGAACTGTTGGCATGTTGTTGGGCTGTTTTGTGTTTTTTAGACATGAACTCTCTTTGTAATTATCAATAACGATGGCAATTTGAAGACAGAAATGGAGTTTGTTAGGTTGGGATGAGATCCTGTAGGGTCATTAACATTTCACAGCAAGCCCCCTCCCCCCCAAAACCAGAATGAATAATTGCAGAAATGAGGAGAGGTAGGAATGCCCACTTTTAGTATTATATAGGATATATTTTTTTCAGTAATAGAATTTTGCTACACTTTAAAATTCTCCAAAAGCAATATGACTACTTCAAAGTCATCTCTAATACTTGAATTTATATATAAAAAATTAAGGCCAATTCATCTATACATTTAATATATACTTAAATATAAATATATTTTAAGTAATTTGTAATTTATTAAAATTATGTTTCAAAACGTTCCCAAGATACTTGGTTTTGCCTTTGTTCATCGTTTTTTATGTTTTATAGACACTTGCAAAACATTGTGATCCCATACTCTGGAAGTGTAATTTGAAAAGAATCTTGGTGTGCTTTACTAGGACCAAAGAACTGTTTATTTTAAATATTAAAATAACACAAGGAACTAATTAATATGTAAGACCTCATCTACTCCTCACAAGGAACTGAATTTTTGCTATACATTTATATTTAAGAAACATGAGACAAACAAAACATCTACTAAACTTAAGACATTTCTCATAAAGTAGAAAATAATGAATTTTGATATTTTAGATTTTCCTTTGTAATTGCTTTTAAAACAGTCCTTAATTAAAAACAAAAATTATGATTAGAGACAGAAAACAAAAGCATTTCTATTTCAATATATACCATTTCTCCCTTAAATAGAACAGTTGTGACAGAACACAGAGCAGCTAAACACCTAGCTTTTGGCAATCACCCTCATCAACTGTAATAGTTACAAGGAGAAAAGTCTGATTGTTAAAAGGATAAATGAAGTTCAATAATCACACCACAGTACATTATTCAACTTTATACAAGCAGGAATATCAAACAGAGAAGCATAGTGACAATGAGATGTACACATGCTCTTCATTAAAGAGATGTTTCAGAATCTCTGGCAGTAATGCGAATTTTGAAATTGCTTAGCTTTACTTGAGAATTCAGAAGATTTTCATATTTAAGTAACATTTGTTCTCCAAGTAACATCTTTAAATTCTCTCTAAATAAGTGGCTTGGGATCTTTCAAAGGTCACAGACTTAAAATCAATATACAGTAAGTTAAAACATGGATAAGTCGAACATAAGCGCACCCTCCCTACTAAATCATCCTCTTCTCATCTTCCACACAATCAATCTAATCCTATTGCTTTTGTAATAGTAATCCACTTCCAAAGAGGAAGCATAAAACATGCTGATACCATAAAGGAAAGTATTCTAAGTAAAAATGTTATAAGAAATATGGAAAGACACCAAAAAAGAACTCACAGAGATTACTAAAAGGAAACAGGCAAAAGAAATGAGTGGATATGCAGAATTGTCGAGTTCCTATAAGCTGTGTAGAAAATTACTCTCAATCCATTACACTAATAGCAGGTAACATTTAACATAATACCACTTAAAAATTAAGAAACAGTACTTATTCCTTATTAAATAATGCATTTTCAGTCTTTTGAAATTTGGCACTAAATATGTCCAAACATGACTGTTGAAAAGTCGTGCTTTTTCCTGAGTCATCAACTCAAGTTCAATGTTGACTAGGATGCCGCCGCTCACTAACACCAGCTCTTCTCATACCACCAACCATGTTCAGTTCAGGAAAAGTGAACTAAGCCTTCAGTGCAAAGCTGTGTGTTCCTGGTAACAAGTTACTTAAGAGGAGAGCAATCAGAGAGAGAGAGAAGAGGAGCAGACATACTATTCCTTCTGTCAGATTCTGCTAAACATCTAGACAGGCTGAGGAGTGACTCCATAGCTATAAAGGCCACAGTACAAACTTAAAAGACATGTAAATTATAATAAAGACCGGTGTCCACACTACTGCATAATGCCAATTTTCCTAAGTTAATATAACATGTAAAAGGCTATTGCCCGGCCAGCAGGCAACAGGAATATTAAGACTCAGAACCAAATAATAAAACAAAATGAACAAGTCATTTATTTCCCAGTACAATCTAGGCAACAAAGAAAATGCTACACAACTACATATCTCTGAAAAAGTACAAAGTATTCAATTCAGAAAAGATGGTCTAAAAGGACACTCTTAACTAATGTTCAAAACCTCTTGATAAATAATAAATTAGAGTGATATTGTAGGAAGAACATTCAAGCTCATAGACACACCAGGTTAGTTGTGTTTAGGTAACTTGTGATTGAGTGAAAAAGCAATGGGTGGAACTGATTAGCCCTTAACACTTTACAGTCACTCCATAAAGGTGTTTTTGACACTTTTCAAGGTTGAAAGAAAGCAGTGTACTTCTTTTATGCTACCATCATTAAAAGGCAGTTTATTAAAGCACCAGTTTAAAATGGTATTTTTATTCCTCTTTTGCCCAGCAGTAAGGTTCTAAATTGTAAGTCTGCAAACTTTACTACTTTTATAGTAGCTTGAAGGTATCTTGCTGGCATGAGGAACAAACCCTATGGTTAAGTAGTATTTTAGGCTGTCAAAACCAAAGGGATTTCTTATAAAAATAACCTCGACTTGATCTAAAAAACAAACAAACAAACAAAAACCTCTAAGGCAGAAATTATTTTTATACTGTAGTGTAAAATATAGGATTATTGAATAGTGTTCATTAAAAAAACTGCATTTAATTAAACTGAGAGAAATGAGTATTCTCACTTGTAACTGGTTGGTCAGTATGAATGTTCCCAGAGTATTTTCCTCTACTTATTTTATACACATAAACACAAACATTTAATACTTAATCTCAGTATTCAAACTAACAAGTTTTAAAATTCAATATCCAAGGACTTCAGCTGTGCTTCTTTGGACAAATATATAGTCAAACAACAAAGAATTTAAATTCTTTTCAACTACTCAATACCTACTCAAAATCTTTGGTGCATTAAGTCAGAGACAGTAAGTTAATAAATTTCTGCACTCAATAACTTATTCAATTTACAGATTAAGTGCTAACATATCTATCAAAATTAATTTAAAACAATAAATTATACTCACAAAATAAAATATTCACAATGAGGCTAAACTTACGTGTGAGATTCAAAATTTTAACCATAGTTACAAAATAATGATTTTTAGAGTCATAAAAAGGTCAACTAAGAAGAGTGGAGTCCATTTTATAATTTTTGTGCCAACTTAAACAATACTAATATACATTCAGTTTACTCAAATCCATGTTCTTACATTTTTGGAAACCAGAGGGAACAGTAATCTTTTCATTATTATGGGTTTACTTATTTCTTCCTAAATATTCTACTGTCTACCTCCAGACTGCGTTAAGAACAAGAGAACACAGTTCTGCATATAGTAAGCCTTTGTAAATGCTATGTGCCTCCTCCTTCCACTCAAGGCAGTTCTGTCATGAGAGTAGAGTCAAAATGAGTCCTATCTCTCTAAAATGGAAATACATCATTTCCTTTCTATTTCAAAACTGCTTACGAGATTCAAATGAGATAACGTGAAAATGTTTTAAATAACAGACATTATTTCAGCTTTTCTACAATAATAGCTAAGTACAATTATAAAATTGTATGTCACTTTACATAAGAGCTATATTCTTAAAAAGTCCTATGTAAGCCAATTCCTAAAATTAAGTCATATATTTAAAGTGTTAGAATATCATTATTGAAAGAACCTTAAGTACCTTCAAAGCCCAAGGTAATATTTCCACTGTGAAAAATGTAGTATCCTCCTTTTCTGTCAAAATATACAATTCATCATGCACATAAACACATATATAACATTTGCCTTTTTTGATAAACCGGAATTTTTTTACATTAGCTTTTCTCTAAAGCAAAGTACGTTTCTAAGTATGATGTTTTCATTTCAGTAAGATATTTAGTTAGAAATCTTATCTGCCTTTAGGATAAAAATCACAAATCTGTACTCTTGACAATGATTTCTAAGTCCAGGACTCATAGTGCTCAGACTCCGCTCTGTCATTAGTGCCCACAGGACACTTCCACACTAAGAAGACTTTAGCAATAAGAAATAATACAAAATTAAGTTCACTAGTCCAAAGATAATTACAACAACCAAACTTTGATAAGTGAGGCAAAACTCAGGTTATCTTTATTATTTATATTAGCTACTTTGGTTAATGCCTCAATTTGCAACATGCTCTTTGAACATTAATATGGCAACTGTTCCTATAAAGTACCTTCATTTCTTAAGTGCTTAAACAGTGTCCTCCTTATTGATTACGTTTTATTCACTAGAAGTTCATTATTTTATTTGTGATATGTTTTCAAAACCCACAAGGGCCAAGCAAGACGTTGCAGTTTACACACAAACACACACACACACACACACACACACACGCACACGCACACGCACACGCACACACACACACACACACAAAAGTGCTAAAAGCAATTAGGAGTGTAAACAAATTGAAATAGAAAAGTTTTAAAAACTGCTATTTTTCCAGTAGTTTCCATACAAACTGCATGTTAACAGTGAGTCAACCCTGCCTATCTAAGCATCAGCAACCCCACAAGGAAAACCTCATCCTACATTAAGATGAAATTGAGTTAAAAAAATGCAAAGTGCACATCTCTAAAGATATTTCATATTTCTGGAAGATTTTTTTCTTCACTTAAACTTAATCTGTGAAGTGCTGCTGTAAATCATATTTCCTTTCACCAAGACTTCAACCACTGCCTCATCCAGAAACAATGAACAACAGAGACAAATCTCATACAGAAGCAAAAATAAAGATCTGGTTTAAGTGTCAATCTATACACAAACAGTAGTGCACTCAGCTGAAGAGCATCATGTTAAGTTAGGGCGGATTTGAGAATAGGTTTGGCACCTTTTCTGATAACTATATGTAAAATATCTAGGTTCTGTTTCCCTGCTTCAGACAGGCAAATGTGGTGAATGAAACGCTAACTACACTGTGGAACTGAACTGCCATCACTTTAGTGACACTTGTCCCTTCCTTCCTTACTCCTCTGTAGATACTGACACATACTGAACGAGGAGGAAGTACCCAAATACAAAATGCAAATGTACACTGATATGTAGGTGAAACTGACATCTTTTCGTTACGATATACTCAATTAGATAATTTAATGTCTAGAGCTAAGTTTGTATTTATTATTTAACATAGTTGAGTACAGGTCCAATTATCTAGATTAAAATAACAATCTTATATTTTATTTAGCATGCTAATCTTGTATTTGTTAGCTCTTGGATTTTGACTTGTGAAAAATCCAAATATACTGACAAAAAGAATGGGTAGATGACAACCTCAAAGTATCAAGATTTTCTTACAAAAATATGTAAGAAATTTCAATAAGTTTCTAAACTCAACTTTGAAAATCTGAACAAAATATTTAATTAGTACTAAACTTTTGCCAATATTGACATGTTTACATTCCTTCCTATAGGCTACATAGTTCTTAAAACTTCATAGCAATATGGGAAACGGACAAAATAGATGATTAAAAGTAAAACCTTGGCTTGGGGCCCACACCTGTTAGCAACTGGTTGGCTAAGGCAGAAAGTCTGTCGCAAATTGAGGCTACCCTGGGCTACAAACTAAGACCCTGTCTCAAAAAAAAAAAAAGAAAAATGAAAAAAATTCCACTGATGATTTTAAAAAAAAAAATACCTCCACCATTGTCAGCAGCTAATAATCTGAAATTTTAAAATTTCAAAATTAGTACTAAATGATTTTTTTTTAAAAAATCATACTTCAAATATTATGTCAAAACGTGTCCAAGTATTCAGTCAACAGAAATAAACTTTTCTTGATTTGAAGCTGTTCTGAAGACTTGAGAAATTAGGGGGAAAGATGGAGAAAAAAATAGCAGCCCTACTAATTCAAAAACCAGTAGCTTCTGGCTGTCAGCTTACAGCATTAAACAGTCTATGGAATGGTTACTCATGAACGATGTTCACTACTGGACATATTCTGGACAGCAGTTGTGCTATCAAGGCCCAGTAATGTTCCAAGGTAAGACGGTTCTCTAGGATCTAGCATCTGTTCAGGTCGGACTGGATGAACTATATTTGCAGGCTGAGGAGTAAGAGTGTATTTTTCCAGAAAAGCTAAGTCTGCTGCACGAGGATAATCAGTTGACGGTGGCTGTGGTGGCAGCATCTCATGGGACGATGTGGGAAGTGTGGTAGTATGAGGCACCAGATCACTGGATGTGTCAGGCATTTGAACAGGGACCAATGTTACTGGAACACATACTTCCGCAGACACGTTCTGTAGCATAGTCTTGGCTTCCGACTGATAAACTTTGGGCTGGTCCAGATACTGTTTTGTTTCTGCTTGAAAGATCTTATCATCAGATGAGTACTCTATTGGCAAAGACATGAGTTTTTCCTCAGAAGTACTGAGAGAATCATCAGGAGATTTTATCCCATGAACATGATCAATGTGGTACTTCAGCTTATCTTTCCGCTTAAATGTTGCATTGCAATGTTGACAATTGAAAGGCCGGGCATCAGAGTGAATAACCAGGTGTTTTGTTAAAGTTTTCTTAATTCTAAACGACTGATTGCAAATTTGACACTTGTATGGTTTTTCACCTGTATGAAAAATAAAATTAATATATAATGTACCCACTTGATAAGATGGCAAATATTAAGTAGCAAATTTATCCCATGCATACCTGTAAAAAGAGCAGTGTTTTATGTTATCATAAATGAAGACAACCTATCAAACTCATAAAATTAATGAATTAAACATCAAAATGATCTGGGCTTCAGGCCTGAATAAACCTTTTACTAGCCAAACCTCTAAGTCTGGTTCCCCTCCTGCAATGTAGAACAACAGTTCCTACATAAGGAAATAAAGAAACAGGGCTAACTAGCTGCTTAGTCCGATTCTCAGTATAATGTTAAGTGCTTGCTTGGTGAGCCTTATCACCATTGCTTTATCACTACTAAAAAAGACACACGAAAGGTTTATTAAACTGAAACACTTAATTTTCTTCTACGTACAAAGATTTAAAAACCAAAGCAACTGATTAACTTGATCTTTTAAGGGTCAGAACAAAAGTAGTAACTTTTATCTGCAGCAAGATGAAAACTTTTAAAGTTCACTGGGGAAAAGAGTAAGAATGCCAAGTCCGTCTTGATCTTCTGCAGTTGGGTTGTTATACTATAGTTTTTTGTTTCTATATTTTTTTATGAAAAAAATATAGAAGCAAAAAACAAACAAACAACATAAAAAGTTCTAGCACAGACAAAATGCTAGAAAGAGTAGTATCCCCATAAAGACATGTATGCTCTAATCCACAGAAACTGAGCATGTTGCTTCACACCAGAGACTTTGTAGTGTGTTTAAGGTTAAGACTTTGAAATGGGCAAATTAACTGGATTATCAGAAAAGCCAAATAACTAGAGGAAACCTTAAACGGTGGCTGATAGTTCGTAAAGTCAGATGTGACAGCAGAACTAACTCCAGATCCTAGATTTGAAAATGGATGCTGAAAGCCACAAATGAAGAAGCCACAAACTGCACAGAGAGGGGAGAAAAGCAAATGCTAACAGTAGTTAAGCTTGAGCTCTGGATGAAACAGAAGTACAGCACCTGCCTCTCAAGCTAAGGCCCAGGGTTTAATTCCAAGACACACACACATACCCTAGAAGCCCTTAGTTATCATATGCACTATTAAAATAATTATAAAATTAAAATCTACAAAACATAGGTAAAGAATTATAAGGTAAAGACATTATAAGGCATGTCAGCATCCTGAAAAGTGATATCTATTTTTCTTGGAAAGTAGACACATCTAGAAAAAAAAAAAAAAATCACTCATGAAAACAAGCCAAAAAAAAAACCTACTCATTTTCACCATAAAAGAGAAAAGATAAGAGAATGAATATAGTTAAGAATCCATAATATGAAATTCAGTCAGGGAAAATTAACTTCTGGTAATGTAATCAAAATAGCCAGTCATGTCTTTCAAGGATGTTACTCCCAAGGAGCAGTGATGAACGATGACTCGATGACTCTAACAACCTAGTACTGCTCAATTATTCGATGAATTCATGTAAAAAGTAAGGCAGGTCTATAAGATTTGTGCATTTTATAAACTACCATGAATAAGAATAGTTTACAAGAACAATTCATGTTAAGAAAGAAAAGAAGGAGGGAGGGAGGGAGGGAAGGGAGGGAGGGAGGGAGGGAGGGAGGGAGGGAGGAAGCAAAGAAAGCAAGGAAGTTAAAATCAATCCCTAAACAGTTTATCATCCTTGTGAGAATTCTAATCCATTACATCCCAACAAGGCAACTGATGAGGATATATACAACAAAATGGCTGAGAATAATCCATTTGTAGAGGAAAATCTTAGGATCCCAACTAATTTCTCTGATTTTTATAATTGAAAGGAAGTTTTAAAGTAACTCATAGGAAAGAATGATAATGTCAAACTGAAAATGACCTATATTGTACCTTGTCTGCAGAAATGATGTACTAACAGATCAGGAAAAGTTAGTAAGAAGATTCCAAAACCCAGTAACATGTAATGGACTAAATATTTTAAGACTAAAGAAAAAAAGAGTAATATAATTTTATTACTATCTATGTATACATATATTAATTATCTATATATACATATATTTTTGTGTGGGTACAGGTGTGTACACAAACTTTTGAAAGTCAGGGTCTACCTCAAGTGTGTCTGACATGTTATTGGTCTAAGTTTTCCAATAGGAACCTGTCTGTCTCCAACTCCCAAACCATCTTGCCTGTAAAATGACAAAGTAGGTGCTACCACACCAGCTTTTGTATATGGGTTCTTGGGATGAAATTTGGGCCCTTCTGTGTGCACAGCAAGGACATAATCACCTAGTCTATCTCCCAGCCAAGACAACAAAATCTTTTGGTCACCAAAAGGGTACTGCAGGTCACTTCAATGAGAATAGTTCAATATTCTTCACCATCTCCTAGTTAGATCATATAAAATTACTATGTAACTGGCAATTCCTCATCACATAAATTTAGAAATTCCATTTCCTAGATAAAGATGCCAGTAAACAGAGATCTTGATTCTGAAATGTGAGTTGATAATGTGAATGATAAGCTGATAAGGAATAATGTCTTTTCAATGGTCATCATGAACTATAAACACTTTCAACACTCATGTATGGACAAAACTGGGATGTGGATCTAGGAAACTAATCAATTTTTGGAAAAGTCACTTTGTCATGTCTCACTGAGGTCTCAGTCTCAAATCCAGACTGATGGCTGCTTTTGTAGTTTTACTGAACACAGATGCATTAACAATGCATCAACAATGCCTACAGCAACACAGTTACGTGACTATGGCAGAAACAGTCTGCTATTTATTTATTATCTGACTCTTTATAAATACTTGCAAACCTTTGCTTTAGATTGTCTCTTCCCCTTGTATTCTATCATAGCTACAGTAGTTTTACTCTGTGACCAAGTGAGTGGAAAGACATCTCTAATTCCAATCAAGTATGAAATAGCCGGATATAACTCTTATCATTGGTCAAAATCAACTGCTATGAATTAAACCATCAATCATCTCAGCTTAAATTTTTGTGAGTTCACCATCAATTTCAGAGTTCTATTCGGTTTTTATTTATAACTGATGTGAAAAAAACAGTATTAACAGAGCTTCTCCAGTTTACACTCCTACAGATGCACTCCTGAAACTTTTTCAGAGTTGTATCTGGCTACTTCATACTGGATTGGAAATAGAGATGTCCTTCCACTGGATCACAGAGTAAAACTACTGCAGCTATGATGGGGAGACAAGGAGAAGAGACAATCTAAGGCATCTGGGAATATGTAATTTTGCTTTTAGCAGCATCATTGTATCTTTACTAACTCTGGTATTTAATTACCTAAATTAATTTATTTCCATTCTAACATTCACAATATAATTACTTGTTTCTACCAGAGTAGCAGCTCTAAAAACACAGAGTATAAAACAAAGCAATTTTAAGTACATAACAAACCTCTTGATTTAAAAAAAATAAATAAAACTTTAAATTTTCTGTATGAGGGAAAATAAAATCAATGTATCTTATATTTCATTAGAAAGTGAGTGAATGGGACGCATTGAAAGCCAAGTTTTCTACTATAAACGACTAAAGGCTACATGTACCTATATGAGAAAATCCAGACACTATGACTTAATATGAGTCGTGAGATATAAGCACCACTCTTTTAAAAGAAAATAATGACAATAGAAGCCTAAGAAAATGTTCCAAAGTTCACACTGGAGAACCACAGAGCAAAACAAAAGGAAGTACTGAAGACAGGCTAATTCACTACAAAAAAGAATTCCCTGGGGCTGGAGAGATGGATCAGCGGTTAAGAGGACTGACTGCTCTTCCGAAGGTCCTGAGTTCAAATCCCAGCAACCACATGGTGGCTCACAACCATCTGTAACGAGATTTGCCGCCCTCTTCTGGAGTGTCTGAAGACAGCTACAGTGTACTGACATATAATAAATAAGTCTTTAAAAAAAAAAAAAAAAAAAAAAAGATTTTCCTAAATCTTCGAAATTGAGACGAGAGCCAAAACACTGCTTATTCATGACATGAATTCTAACAACAAAAAAAAAAACTCTGTACATAATAACACATCTAGATGTTTCATTATTAATAACTACCCAAAGATCAGCATCAAGTACCCTTAAATATTACCTGAATGTGTCCGAAAATGCATTTCCAGACTTGACTTTCCTTTAAAAATCTTCTTACAAACATCACATTGATGAAATGTTGCTTTATATCTAAGAAAGTAAATGGGTTCATTTATGAAATGTAATCAATAATAAATATAACTGACAACACTGTAACTAAACAGACAACTGTCATAACAATAAAGCATGCAAATCTGGAGGAAGAGCAGTACTTTCAAATCCAGAGCTTCTTGCTCTAATTATATTTAATTCAAGAATTTAAAAAAAAAATGTTCGCGAGAATAAAACTTCAAAATATCTTAACCCAACTTTTAAAACAGTTATTAAATATACAAATAATACAAGCAAAAGAATAAACTTCATAATTACTGAGCTAAATTGCAAAAAGGGCTAGAACAAAACACTTGTAATAAATTTTCTATATTCTTTTTTTTTAATTTTCTATATTCTTATGGTGCTAATGATTACTATATTGTAGAAATATACACTAAAACGTGTGAACTTCACCTTAAGCAAATTATAAGTCAGTTAATTAAGGAAACAGATACTGAGTCTGATTAAAAAAATAATCTCAATGTATGCATTTATCCATGGTAACGTGGCTCTCATTAGTTCACCTAACAAATATTACTAAAAGTTAAGAATAAATAAACTTTATCCCTAAATAAAAAATAAACAAAATATGAATCCTTTTTTCTTACTACACACACATATAAGCTATAATTGGCCCGAAAGTTAATATAGTTAACAACACAGTGGAATGCCTAATGTTAATGCCGCCTGTGAAATGAGCAGCATTTAAGTGAAATCCAATGCCTATCGCTTCCTAGCCTTTGAGTCAGGCACAGAGAAGGTGTAGTAGGGACAGTTCTTTAAAATTTTAGAGAAGTATAGCAACCAAAGAAAGAGAGATGATTAACCTGACTAAATTAAACAGAACAAACAAAAAGTCTAAATGCCCTCCATGCATCCGGGACTCTGCCAATGTAGTGCAGAGGAAAGAGGCTCGAGCACTCACTTCTGCCACACCTTCTCTCCCAGGTGCACACTCTTGTAATGAACAGTGAGGTGATCCCTGCGACCAAAGCACTTTCCACACTCTTCACACTGATGAGCCTTCTCACCTAAAAACAAAGGCCCACATACATTTTTATCATAATAAGCATTTAAGCTATAATGACCAAACAGTAAGATGATTTGATGGGAAATATACCAGAAAAAGTTATCCTTTAATCTGGCTCATTTCCTAAATATCACTGACACAAGTATCTTTCCCAAAGAACCTATGCCTAATTTTATGATATGGATATTTTGATCATGTGGAAAAGAAATTAGTAACTTTCTGTGGTAGACATCTAACTTTTCCTTTCAATATAAGAGAACAAGATAAAAATTTACTTCAAACCTAAGGTAATGATTAGAAATATATCTAGATATAAAACACTTTGAACACACATTAAATTCAGATGTGCTACTTAACTACCTAGAAAAGGGACCTGAATATTTTCAGATCTTTGTATTTTAAGATAGATTCATCTATGGAGATTTCTTAAATTTGCAATGAACCAAAAATATAAATATAAATATAATGGAAAATCCAGTTGATGGTCTATTATTATATATCCAAACAAAGGTTATCTTTAAACATCACTGTCTCAGTACCAATGTGCAATTAATGCATGTGACTTCTAGAAATACAAATTTAGATTTCCCTTACCTGAAATGAAAACGTGTAATAGCAATTAAAATGTCATGAGACCTGTAATCTCTAAGAAGTAACAATGGCTACAATTTGCCTGGATGTGATCATTAAGAACCCTATCTTCACACTTCATAGTTAAGGAATGTTTAATAACAATGGTATTCACTTGTTCTACTGTGCTCATAGAGAGGGCTCCTTCTATTACTGCACTCAAATAGTTGGCTACTAACACTTCCTGAACATCAATCTGAGACAAAAATTCCCAGAGTATAAAAATTATAATATAAAGATCTGAAAATTGGTTAGGATTATAAAACACAAAGCTCAAAATCCAGTACAACAAAAACTTTAACACCCAGTTATAATAATGTCCTTTTAACACACCAAATTTTCACCAGCTTCTCAAATATAATCACAGTGAGAAATGTGGTTCTTTCTCCAGCACTGGTACATGAATCAACATAATATGCAAATTACAAAATGAGAATCTATTCAAAACCAAACTTTAAAATTTCAGTAAAGATATCATAATTATTTCCCTATTTTCAGATGCTTTTACAGAAAGGATTTAAGACAAGCATTATGAAGGGGTGATCAACAACTGTCAAACAACTAAACCTAGCGAGCATAAACAGGTCACACTGAGGAAACAGCAGTACAACTACAACCTACCTGAGTGTATTTTTTTGTGCTTTGTAAGGTGGTCATGGCGAATAAACGTTTTCCCGCATTCATCACACTCATATCTTTTGTCATCATGATGCACTCGCAAGTGAAGCCTACAGAGATAAAGGAACAGGCTGCTGAAACTGCTATAGAAAGAAAATACTTGATTTTGAATAAATGATGAAAAAGAATGAAATTAGGCTGTCTGCTCAACCATGGTCACATATCATTTGCTTTGCATCAGTGACTTTTAGAGTCCTGCCCCATCTTCTAAACAAAGATCTCAGGGTTTCTACTCACCTTTCCGAAAGAGTACTTTGAAATGTGCATATCCCATATCAGTTCTAGACACTTCCTAAGTACTTGGATCTTAGATCTACCTTACAAACTTGACCAAATGTTTGGGGAGTGTTATTGGTCTGAGTCTCAAGGATATATTTCAGGAATCGGAATCAGACAAATGGATAAGTATACAAATAAGTACACAATGACAGCTACTGACAGCAACCAAATAAGTGATGATTATGCTACTCTGCAAAACTGAAACCATACCTAAACTGATAGCTGATAAATCACAGTACTTTAAAAGACCTAACTTACACAAATTACATTTTTACTACTTTCTTTTACACTAAAGAATGGTGCTTCAAATTCAAAGATAAACAACAAAAGGTTTAGGTTATTAAATTTTACCTAGTTTGAATCCTTTTTATTCCCACAAAGTTCTTGTATACCAAAGTAAAAGGAATAGCTTTCCTTGTTAATTTTCTTTCTTTTTTTTTTTTTTTTGTCTTTTTTCTTTTCCTTGTTAATTTTCTAAAATGAGTCTTGATTTTACATTAACTAAGGCCAGTCAAATGAAAAGAGAATAATCTCTTCATGATTAAAGAGACAACAAATGAAACTATGATTAAAGCCAAAAGATTACAATTTTAGAGCTCATTAATAAAAAATTAAAATTACACATATCTCTTAGTAAATACTAGCAATATAGAGGAAAACTTACACATGTTCAGAACCTTCAGTTACGGTTATTCAGATGTAAAACAATTAAATAAGTAACAATGCACACATGGCCATCTAACAGTGAGAATTACAGAGTCTTTAATCTTATCCTATTTTCATATTAAATCATCCTTCTATAACAAAGGATGAGAAAATACTCAAAGCTTGAAACACCATAGTTTTAATACTATTTTCACTCAAAGGAAAATAATTAAATGTTTAAATAATGAGAGCTCAATAAAGAATTTGGTAAAGTTATTAATGACGGAAATTCAGTATTTTACATGCAGAATGAAGATAGTTAAAGTTATAGAAACAAAAGTCTAGTCGGTAAAGTGTTTTTCCTAACTACATATCCTAAGGCTTTGATTGAAACGCACTTAAAGCAAAACAGAACTACAGCCAGCTGTAATTAATCCAGGCGAAGGTAAGTTGACTCACCTGTATGAACTTCCGTGACGAAAACTTTGCCCACAGATGCTGCAAAGATGAGGCTTTTCTCCACTATGTATTCTCAAATGTTCTTTCAAAGTAGTTCTGTGTTTTAAAAGAAAAATTAAACATATATATATATTCCAGAGTCCTTAATCTAATATTTTGTAATACAGATACATACATTATATTCATTTTTTTTTTTCGAGACAGGGTTTCTCTGTGTAGCCCTGGCTGTCCTGGAACTCACTTTGTAGATCAGGCTGGCCTTGAACTCAGAAATTCGCCTGCCTCTGCCTCCCGAGTGCTGGGATTAAAGGCGTGCGCCACCACACCCAGCATTATATTTAATTCTTTTAACTCCAATGTACATACTAAATACAGATATCAAAACCCTTACTACAATGGAGTTATAATTTAACCATTACTTCAGCAGGTACTTGACCAGAGAACCTGTAGTTCTAACATTCTGCATTTTTCTACACACCTCAAGGGTTAAGTAAGAATGGACAAAATTATTGAGGGAGAGAGAAGTGCACCTGATTTCTGCTTGCTTTTCTAGCCACCCTGACTTGGTTTTCATGTCAATCCCTATCAGGTGACTTCAAAAGGCAGACCATGAGCTGGAATACTGCCAGCAGATGGTGCTAGTCTACAAGAGCCACTGACACTAAACAAGTGAAAGGAGATTGTGCCCAGCTCTCTGGAAAATACCCCTGCACAGGGTATTATAAGCTTAATATATAAAAGCAGCTAGAGTAAACAGAAAAGTAACTTTCTTCATTGTATTGTTTTTCTTTTTTGACTTTTAACTTTTTGTATTTATATAAAGTTCTATAAGGGAAAAATACAGTTATTATTTTCTAATCTGTAAAGATGATTTTATATTAAGTATCATAATAATTTCCCAACTTCCCTACTATATTCATAATTTATATTATTAAATCAGCATTTCTAATTCTAAGTGTAGGGCATGAAGCTTTACTATACTGAAGGTTTTAACTTCTGCACAGTGTTTCACAATGTGATTCCAGCAGCAACAAGTTCATAGTCATCCTGCTTTGGCGTCCTGGCATTGGGGTTACTGGCATGTGTCACTAAGCTTGACTTCAAAAATACACAAAAGTCACATCTGCTCTTCAAGACTAGAATTAAGCATTTGCTCAAATCAGGAACCAGACGCTGCCACACTGTCAAATGTCTCGCTCATCTCATTCTCCTCTCTCCTCAAAAACAACCTCTTATATTTACCATGCCTTTCTATTTTACTTTTCTCACACACACTCCACTGACTTTTGAAAGCTGTGTTGATCGCATAGTCCTAACAATGTTGCCACTGTAATTAGAACACTAGAGGGTCCAAAGATGGAATCCTTCTGCAATTTTAAAGAGTTCACAAGGCCATCCTGTTATGCCAGAGGATGAAGTAACAAATAAATAGGATATAGTAAGCCAGTCGTCTAAATTTGCAAATTCTGATTTTTGTGATTTCTTTCTTGCCTTTCCATTTTAAACTAAAGCATAATTCAAGTACCTTACTTCCTAAATAATCTAATTCCTAGAACCCTTACTGATAATTTCTGTCATAGGTAAGTGCTTCAACTCGCTGAGTGCGCAGGTAACTTTACCTTTCTCGTACCGACTTCCCACAAATAAAGCAAGTCCATTTTCTCTTTCCACCATGAGTACATTCTATATGGCGTTTTAAATTTCCAGTATCATTGAACTGACGACCACATATATCACATGGAAAGGGTCCTTTAAAAAAAATAGCATGTATTTGAAATTTAAAGATAGATATTAAATTATTCAATAGAGGTACCACAAATTTGTTCCTACCACCATCAGGCATGAAGGCAAAATCCTTAGTGGTCTGAAATTATGCTTTATATTCTCTTCCCCTCTAGGTTGTTTATTCCTGAAAGTATTTCTAGACCCAAGTACAAGGTTTTACCAAAAGAAAAAATTTAAGTTTTGAATACTCTAATGTGTTCATTAACAACTTCTAGTTTCAAACTAGACTGAATCAAAATAGAAAACACTATATGCCCAATTTCTATATAAAGCAGCAATGGGAATTTTTGAAAAAATAAACACTTCATGATTTGGAAATAACTTGCTATTCACACAGAACAATTTGTCAGCAACACTAAGAAAACACTGTGACACACTTCTGCCCATTCTCACAAAACTGTACTCACAATTGTCACAGTGACTATAACACAATGACCTGGTTCTGAATTTTACTATTTAATGAAAAAGTAACTGGAGACAGCAAGTTCTACAGACTATGAAGCTAAAACAAAAACATGGCAAAAGGCACGTGGCAGACACAGCTTAAGGGAACTGTTTGAAGGATGGCAGTTCAGAATCTGCAAAAATAAACTGAAGTAGGAATGAATTAATCATAATAGTACAAGAACAAGATTGAGAATTTGGACATGGATTCAGAACCTACTTAAAGCAAATCTGGTCCATGGACACAAGACATTTCTACATTCAAAACGAAGTAAGATTTCAAAAGCTTTATTCCTAGTAAGTATGCTAAACATATTACTTAAAATGTACATTTCTTTGACCTTGGAATTTGAATTTATTACTCATTAACTCAGTCAACAAATATTTATTGACTCATTCTAAGTACTATGAGACCTCCCTCCTCCATAGCTGCACTAAGGAATGAGAAGGTCGGGAAAGCAAAGGCAGTATCTGGACAGTAGAAAATAAAGCCATGAGGATGTACAGCCAAGATGAGCCTCTATGGCAAGCACGAGTGAAGTGAAGCATTAACCATCTGCTTGGAGCCTGTTGACTCTTTTCAGTTGTTGTCTCCCAGGGTGAAACAGAGCATCTACCTTTGTGTTACAATGTGTTACTTGTTAGTGTTCTGAAAAACACTTTCCCCCCATATTGGATCCTCAGTTTTGCATGTAAGCAGCTTATCTCAACTCTTTATCTGACAGTAAAATAGAAGCTTACCATCAGGTAGAACTTCAAAATAACTCCATATACAGGATCTGAACTTTTCGTTAGATTATCTGACTATATCTCACTTTCGTTTTTTGTTTTTTGTTTTTTTGAGACAGGTTTTCTCTGTGTAGCCCTGGCTGTCCTGGAACTCATTTTGTAGACCAGGCTGGCCTCTAACTCAGAAATCCACCTGCCTCTGCCTCATTATAAACACATATATTAAAAGTTCTCCTGTGGGCTGGAGAGTTCGCTCAGCAATTAAGAATTCTGGTTTCTCTTCCAGAGGTCCTGAGTTCGATTCCCAGCAACCACATGGTGGCTCACAACCATCTGTAATAGGATCTGATGCCCTCTTCTGGTGTGTCTGAAGGGAAGGACAGTGTGCTCACATAAAATAAATCAATAAGTCTTAAAAAACCCTTTGCCTTAACTGTTCACTCCCTCAACAGGACATACAATCGTAACAGAAAAGCACAAATGTAGTTTTGAATACAACTGGAACTCTTCATCACTAGCAGCATCACTAGGACAAGTAGACGAGATCCATAAAAGCAAGTACTCTGCAGACAGTGATCAAGGGACACGCCGTTTCAACAATCATTTCAGGTGCTCTGATTCTCAGGAATCGCTCATCTGAAGCTTACAACAGTTCACAGCAATGGATGTGTAGAGGTGAGGGTGAAAGCTGGCCTACTACACATCATTAAACATTTCCTTTGTTGTCTATTCATGATCTTTATGGAGCTAGGTGCCTTCCCAGGACATGCATCTGCTCTAGTACTGAACCACATCACCAGCCACCATTCATTAGCATCACTATTTAAGGGGAGAAAAAAAAGAAAGGAGAAGAAAAGAAGAAATACCCAAGCCTATGTTTAATCTTTCTCTTAAATATAATGAAAAAATATAAACCCATTATTTTATTTCAAAATTAGATTTCTCAGAGTTCTCGAAAATAATAACTATAGTACTGGAAATAACACATATTCAGAGAAAGAAAATACAAACTCAACACCAATTACAAATGACCTTTGTGATAACTGTTCTGGTTGTCAACTTGACTACATCTGGAATTAACTAAAATCCAAAAATGGAGGGCACAATTGAGAGAGATTTTTGCTTCATTTGAGGTAGGAAGCCTTTAACCTGCATCAGATCTACTAGAAGCCTGTATTAGGAAATGGAAGAAGGAAGCTTTTGCTCTTTGTCTGCTTGCTCTCACCTTGCTACCAAAGTCCATTTCTTCACTGGCATTAGAGCCTATTTCTTCAGGATTCCAGCACCTAAAGAAGACCAGTTGAAGCCAAGCAGTGGTGGCTCATGCCTTTAATCCCAGCACTTAGGAGGCAGAGGCAGGCAGACCTCTAAGTGTGAGCTGGCCTAGTCTACAGAGAGAGCTCCAGGACAGCCAGGGTTACACATAGAAACCCTATCTTGTAAAACAAAAAAACAAGACCAGCTGAGACATCCAGCTTCATGGAATCTGGATTCTTGAATTTTCCATTCATAGCTAGCAACTGCTCAATTAGCTTGAACATAGCCCTTAAGTCATTCTAATAAATCCCCTTTACACACACACACACACACACACACACACATACTTATATATAGACAGACAAACAGATAGCTATAGTTAAATGATATAGAGTCAGAACCCTGACTAATACAATCTTGTTTAATCCATACAGCAACATTTATTAACATTCTTTGAGATATGTGAAACTTACAAGTTTGAGTATTCTCTAGATTATATAGTAGGTGGCTGAGTAAGACAGTGAAAACCACTTCACTATGAAGTCTTACTCTTTACATGATACCATACCTGTAAGTTCTTCCTAGTAAATGTCACCTCATAGAGAAATTATACACAGTAAGCATGTGTGAGCAGAGAATTTTGATTTATTGACCTGCTTGATTATGTGCTGCACTGTGCAATAATCAGGAGCCATAATCTCCCTAGACACTAAGGCAAATTTGTTACATAGGCAGCAGCTGTTTGATAAATGTTTACTACTTTGAATGTTCAGAGTCTTTTCCTAGAGTATTTTTTCAGTTATCTTTATAACTAAAGCTTTAGCACATTGATTAAACTTCACTGTCTACTGTTTCTGTACATTTTCCTTATTGAGACTACATAAAATAGACTAGGTATAATAGAAAAGTAAGTAATAGTTTAATAACAACAATAATAATTACTTTTAGAAACATCATGTTCAAAAGCTCTAATAGTTCAGCATATGCTGATAGAAAAGAATCATGCAGGTTACTTTAAAACTTTTACGCTCTAAGAATACATAGTGGCCTACCTTTATAACTTAGAACTTTATATCTGATATTTTTCAAATAGTGATTACTAAATGACACATTTAATTGAAGTTGGTATAGAAAATCAGAAACAGAAATGGAGGTAGAATCAAAAAAGCTCTTTGCCAGATTACTTTTAACAAAAAAGAAAAAGAATCAATTATAGTTTTCAAATCAAAAAGAAAAGAAGCCACTAGTTGTCCAATAACAAGCAGGCGCTGGGCTGGGGAAATGGCTCAATGAATAAGAACATTTCCTGAGTAGGAATGAAGACCATTAGTCAAATCACCAGAACCCAGGTCAAAAGACAGGCATGAACAACGCATCTGCAACCCCAATGTTACATGGCAAGCAAAAACAAGATTGGCTAGTGCTTGCTGGTGATCAGTCTAGGTCGAGGGTCAATGAAAGACACTGACTACAGGGAATATGGTGGAGTAATAATTATACAGGACATACAGCACCTTCCTCTGGCTTTTGCATGCACAAAATGAGTGGCACCTGTAAATACACATGTGCATACACCACATACAACCACAAATGTACACACACATACGCAAAGCAATTATCCCTAGAATAAAATTAATTTTCTCACATGTAACATATAATCATTGTGTCTCCAACTAAAACTTGTATTAAATTTAATAGTTGTTTCTATGATGGCTTTTTAGAATTGCTAAGATTGAACTTAGTCAAAAAGAAAAAAAAAAAACACTTGGAAAAAGTTAAGCTTAAAAGAAAAAAAACACATATATTGTACCTTCTAGCAATTAAGTGCTTTCTATATTATAATCACAAAAATCAAATAAGCCTCGAAACACAATAAAACCTTGAAGTTATCTGACAACAGATACACACTTTGATCAAGGCAATAACAGTTCAAGGACCTTTAACTGTTTTTCACTGACATATAATTTTCTAGATAAATTCAAAACTAGATTACTAATTTACTTCTGAAAAATATACAACTAATACAGCAAACATACACACACATACACACACACACACACACACACACACACACATTAAAATAATAAAAATAAATCTTTAAAAAATTAAAAGAATGATCAAGCCAGAGAGATGGCTCAGTAGATAAAGGTGTTTGCCACTAAATCCCTTAACCTCAGTTCCATCCTTAGGACCCACATGGTGGAAAGAGAGACCAACTCCTACAAGTTGTCTCAATATGACCAGTTAAGCATACTCAAGGACACGCGAGACACACAAATATCTAAGTACTTTTCAAAAAAATTCCCAAAACAATAAAAAATAAAAATAAAATCCACTAAACAAAAGGCATATAGACTTAACAGAACACCAAGGACATATTACAAACATATGAAAAGATGTTCCACACAATGTCTCCAGAAAAAGGCAAATAAAGGCAATGATATAGCAAGCAATTATTATCGTGGCTTAAATACAGAGTTCTGATAACACTAAATGTTAAATACTATGGTAATGAAGTTCTTATCCTTGCTGGTGAGAATTCAAAATGGTACAACTATTTTAGATGACAATTAGAAGACAAACTGTACACATTCTAACAATCCAAATAGAAGTTTTCTTTAAGTTCTTAGGTTTTTATCAACAAAACTTGCAAACAGATAATTACAGCCATTTTACAACTAATCACCAAAACTTGGAAGTTCATCATTTTTTAAAATGCACCATGTGGTGGAGATGCTGATAAGTGATGATGCTATGCACGCACGGAGGGTGATAACCATGTGGTGAGGATGCTGATGAGGGATGATGCTATATATGCACACAGAAGCTGGTAACCATGTGTGCACAGAGGCTGGTAGCCATGTGTTGGGAAATGCTGAGGAGAGATTATGCTATGTCTGCAGAAGCTGCCAGTACAAGAGCTATCTGCACTTTTTCAATTTTGCCGTGAACCTAAAACTATTTTTGAACAAAAGACATATTTTGGGGATTGTAATTACTCATTTTACACTTCTCTTTTCTCTCTCCAAACAATAAAAATATTTAAGAGGAAAAAGTACAGTTTAATAGTAGTGAGCTCTTCGAGAGTCAGACAATCAGTAAGTCAGTGACTACTTTACAACTTACCTAGGTGGAACTTCTCTTGATGCTTTAATCTTGCAAACCGGGACTTGAAATGTTCTTCACAATAGGTACATTTAAAAGGCTTATCTTGTGAATGCAGAATCATGTGTTCTTCCAAGTGTGGTCTTCGAGTAAAAGATTTCTTACAAATCTAAATGAAAGTGTATATAAAATGTAACTACCTTAATTTAAGCCTGAATCAAAATACAAAGCTCATAACAAGTATAAAACATTTAAGTTCAAGAGAAATATCTTCCAACAAAAAATTTAACAAAAGATAATCAATTTTCTAACTGAGCTATGAAAGTGGGAAAATAAGAAACACTGGGAGAATAAGAGGCTCGAATTATGTTAAATTAACCCTAAAAACAGATGGATTTCACCTTATTCTATGTTTAACATGGCTGTAAAATACTCTTAGTATGCTAAGTCTCTATAGCAATTTCTTTAAAAAAAATTTATTTTATACATGTGTTTTGCATGCATATATGTATGTGTACCACATGCATGCCTGGTGCCCATGGAGGTGAGAAGAGGATGTTGGATCCCATGGAACTGGTTTATGGATGACTGTGAGATAACACGCAGGTGGCAACAAAATCTGAATCCTTTGCAGGAGTAGCTGAACCGCTGAAGCCACCTCTCTAGCCCCTGAATATCAATTTTTTAATCCACAAAATATAGCCAAATTTTACTTCAGGAATTGATGTCAGAAATAAAAGGATTTTTACTGTTATTATCATATTATTTAATTAAGACTGTAATTAAGTCACAGAAAATCCCTCAATGAAGTTATCTTGAAGTTTTCAAAAATATGAAAAGATGGTATATAAAAATGTGGTTCACGTCAGGGACTTAAAAAGACTGAGGCTCTTGTAGCACCAGGTAGCCGTACCAACCAGGCACAATTCCAAGATTATTTTATTTAATGCTCAAAAAAAAATCCTACAGAGCACACGGAACTATCAATATCATCATTTTTAGAGTTGAGGACGACAAAACCTCATAAGGTGAAGATATTATGTTGTGAAGAATCAAAGAAATTAACTTCAATTTCTTGAACCCACAATTAGAACCAGTAATGATTCTAAAAGTGTGCTACATATGCAAGTTAGTCTTTAGAATAAAACATAAATAACAAGCAATATTAAATACTAAACTATATGCAACTGAATTATTAGTCACCAAGTTGGCAGCCATATGAGTCACTGTGAGAGTACCTTAAAACCAGACAAGGTCAGCCAGTAATTTGTAACTGAGTTCTTTTGACTGACAACTCACAGAACCAAAGAAATACGAGCGAAGCCTTGACCCTACTTTGGATTCCAAACACACAAAAAGGTGAAAAACAGGAAAACAGCAGTTTAAGGACCCTTAAGCTTCAACATGGTTTATTATACAGCAACAGACAACCAAGAATGGAAAGTTAGCTTTAATACTTTATATTCTGCCACAGTAATGTTAGAGATTGTCATGCACAACTATAAATACAGAGCATAGTAATTTTGTTAATTGTTCGCTACGGATCACGGAAAACTCCCAAAGTAGAATCTTCACTTCTCAAGTCTAAGAAAACTATCACATTACAGGCTAAATAAAAAGAAAAAAAAAAGTTCAATTAATTCTATTTAATAGAGTCTAAAAGTAAGTGAAGTTCCATTACTTTAAAACCCAATTACTTCAATTTTCTAATAGAAATTTCAAATTCTTACATCACATTTCCAACTTTCACTCTTAGTCTTCTTGATGGAAATAAATTCTTGTGCATTTTCAGGATGAAATCTATCAAAGAAAGAAAATATTGAGAAGATATGTTAAATAAGTCTATATTCCATATGAATCTGTCAACAGTGATTTCAAGATCAGACATTATCCCAGTGTGATACACAGCTTACACTCAGGAAGCTGTAACTGGAGGATCTAGAACTTGTGGCTAGCCTGGACTACAAGCCAAACCTCTGCTTCAAAACACAAAGAAGTAGGTATGATTTGCTTGATTTTAGTTTTGTATATAAGCTTCCAGCGATCCGCCTTCCTCAGCCTCACAACAATCAGCAACTTACCCACCTCAGACACTGACTCTTCTTATAAACACAGGTTCATAGAGTAAGGATATCGGTCCCAGCATTTTAATAATTTTATACATATATCTAAGTTACACAGAAATTAAGAAAAGTATATTCATTGTACTCTTAAACAAAATCTACAGGTTTTCAGGTAATTTTTAGAGTTGGTATTTAACATTGTATTAAATGGTCATAAACTTTTCCGCACTAAAAGTGAATACAAAAAAAAAAAAATTTAAAGCCATGAATTTCTGAAGGCTTACTTGTCAAAACTTGTTTTGGTTTTTTTTTTTTTTTAAAGGATAATAAAGTGCATCTTAAACTTTACATTATCAGTCATATACTTGTTGCACTGCCAAAAGGCTTCATCAACAGTGAGAAGAAAAATATGAACAAACTGCAATCTGCTCGTTTGGTCATCTGTTACTTGTATTTGCACTGGAAGGCACAATGACAGCATACTCGCCTCTTGACATGCTTGGCTAGTGTCTTCTTGCTTGCGTGCAGCTTGTTACAGTAAGGGCACTTGTGCTCCTTCTTATGAAACTCTGCTTCGTTACTGTGCTTCTTTCTGTGAACAGTTAAGTTAGACTTTGTCGAATAACGCTGGTGACAAATATCACACTCAAAAGGCTTCTCACCTGTGTGCACACGGGTGTGGCTCTCATATTTCCCTACAATAGAGAAGAAAACTGAGTTCAACATATCTGCTCTGCTTTGATGGAAACATCACATTGCAATGAAAAGGTAGCTTTTAATAACCTTATTATATATACCCAAATTCACATAGGGAACTAAAGAGAAAACTACTTATCTAAATTTCTAACTAAATGAACCTCAAAGATTCAGCACTTTGAGTTTAATGCTTAAAGTTGTAGCACTTTACAAAACTGTATCTAATAAATTAATATATACATGATATTTAAAAGTCTAGTACCTAATAAACACTAATAAATGTCAGCCATTATTATCATTATTAGTCTCTTTAGTACAGTATAGAAAGTAATTTATCAACTTCCAAATGCATAAATTTTTTGGTCCCAAATGTAAAACAAAGAGAAACCTAAAAATATGAGGTGTAAGAAAAAATGTGAAGCAGCTGTTTACTTTCTATAAACATTACTACAGCTGTGAAGATCTTATACCAGTAATTACTAGCATTTTTATTACATGAAAATCAAGACTTTTTCAATTTAGAAATAAAAATTAAGATGTTTTGAATATTAAAATCATTAAATAGGAAGTTAAATTTAAATTTTTAATTGACTATTTAGTAATTGATTATTCACCTTCTTAGACCATTAAAAACATTAATTAAAAAAAGTGTAAACTTAAATAGCTCAAAGAAGGCAAACACAACAGAACGTGTGTGTGAGAGAGAGAAAAAGAGAGAGAATGAATGAATGAATGAATGAATGAGGGTGCTTGCCCATGTGTACACATGCCAAGCCCTGAGTAAAGCACCGAGTGTCTTCTTCAAGGCTCTCCACTTTGCTGTCTTGAAACTGGGTTCTAACTGAACAGTAAATCTGCCTGTTAACTAATCTGTTGGCCAGCCAGTATTTGAACTCCACCTGTCTCCATCTCTCAATTCTGGACTTACAGACACACACAGCCATTCCCAACTTCTTTTTATGTGGGACTCAATCTAAGACCGCTGGTCTTCATATTTGTAGTCTTTTCCCCATCCCCCAAACCTAATGATTTAAAAAAAAAAATGGAAATATAGTATATTGAGATTTTTTTTCTGATTTGAAAGCTTTTTATAATAAAATGTAAATAATTTATAAAAGAAGAAAAAAATGTAATGATGTCAAGAGACCAAGAAAAACTCTTCTAACATTAAGAATCATAGAAATGAAAAACTTAAATTACAAATTCAAGGTTTATGCACATCTATACTGCAGAGCCTATTGTATCCATGGATTTAAAAGTCTGAACAAGAACAACAGACATGCCTAAGGGAAAGCGCGCCTCAGAAGATCCAAGTGGGTCTCCAGAGATTAACGCAAAAACAACAAAAAAAGAAAAACAAAAAAGCAAAATGTAAGCCCCCAATAAATCTCATGTTTAAAGCAATTGGCAGGGGTGTGAAGACACCCCACAGTAGAAACAAGTAATATTTACAATCTACATTCACTTCTTCACTTTTATGTGGTAGATGCTACAATAACAATATATAAAATGAGCATGTTCTCTTCTAACTTATCAGTCTCTATTAAAAGAATTAAAAAATATCTTACAGTAAAACTGCACATAGCAGTTTTCTGAACTAAATCTCAATATAAACTTTCTCAAAGTAGTAGTAAATCGAAGATGTTTTCACATGAATAAATTTGTCTTGATGTGTTTCTAAGTTTATCCCTCATATGTCTCAGCAAAAATTATTTTTCAAATTTTATATGCAGTTTTTGTGAAGTACCACTAAATTAGCCTGCAGATATTTCTGATATTGTACCCGTTCATATAGCATACTCTAAAGAGTACAGAAATAAAATATTTAGTTGTAGAGAATGACAACAGTGTTACAATTAGCTAAGAACAAGCAAAGCCCTCATCTAAACAGACAAAATGAACTCATGTTTAATAGAGGTGGAGGGGACACAAAACTCTGTCCCTAGAGAAGGCTGTGATTTACTCCAAAGATTTTAGTTCTCTACAGGAAACAAAAAATATAAATTATCCAAATTTTCTCTCTTACCCCATCTGTCATCTCTCTAGTTTGCTTTTTACCCAGTAGGTTTTTGGTACAAGGGGCAGCAAGGTCAAAGGACTTATATTTACATGAGAATTGGATGAGGAATGGACAGCTGGGAGCCTATGGAAAGACTTAACTAGATCAGGAGTGCTACTTGCAGCACCAGAAAGAAAAAAAGATCCAAGTAATGGAAGCAAACCTCTGGGTTATGTACTGTGCAGCTAATAGTCCCAGCAGAATTGCAGTGCTTAGCCCCTGCTCTCATACACGTACTTTATGGCAGCCAAGTTAGGAGGTGATGAAAAAACCAATGGGTCTACACAAGCCAATGTAAACCCAGGTAGCTTCCTTTAAACTTAGTTCAGTCAGTTAAGAGCTTACTGGCAAATGTTAATGACCTAAAATATGTAGATCATACTAATTGAGCCATCCACAATTTAGTTAGACTAGCAAAATCAAAAACCTAAGATGGACAACTGTAAAATCCGGAAAAAGGAATGAGCATGGTATAAGAACAGCTATTAAATGGTTTTGAAATTAGGCACACAAGACATTCCAAGTGTTATCTTCTATGTACTCTTTCCATTCTAGCTGTGGCCAGGTGCTCTGTCAACATTCACCACAAACACTGTGCTAACCTCACCCCACTTTTCATTACCAATGCCATTCATCTTCTGAATCCAAGCAGCATCATGCTTCTGCCCCTCTGCTTCCTTCTGGCCTCCTTGGCTTTCTCATTTCCTTGCCTAACTTCATCCTCACACTGAAGCCAAGATGATGTGGCTGTAACTATGCCATTCTCTTTTTAAAGCTCCCCTTCCCCAGCAGTCTCATCAGATAAAAGTAAGCCCCTCTGGATAGCATCCAAGCCATTCCCAAGCTGGCTGTATGCCTGTAGTGAACTGACCCTTGCTCATTGATTTCCAAGTCAAAGTAGGCTAATTAAAGTTTGTACATACCATAAGCAGGGAGTACAAAGTCTAAGATGTATAGGAAAGATAAAATGTTCCCAGGTACCTCAGCCCCTAAAAGCTGCTCTCTGTTTATATCCTCATACTGATAGAGCTAGTGACCATTTACTACCAGGATTGACAAGTTTCTTGTGCACATACACTCTTCCCATTGACTAAGTTATTCAAAAGTTGTTTCATTTCTCTGTGTATAAAAGAGTAAAATCATTAATAACCATTAAATTGGATTCTGAAAAGTATCCTTAGAAATACATTCAAAACTTATCATAAAAGCAAAAAATATTTTTACTGTACAGCCAGTCTATACCTACTTTGATAGGAAATGGTTACAAATCTTATAAAACAAATTTTAACCTATGCAAATAGCATATATAACCCAGCACAAGATAGTCATATATCAAACTGCATGATTTCTTTTACAAAGTCAGATTGCCTAAAGTTGTTTTAATCATTTATGTGCAGAATGTGCTTAGCAATATCATAATCAATGTACATGTAACTCAAAACTACTAGCACTGCTAAGATTAAACAGGTATATAATTCAAAGCTATATAGAATAACTGCTGATATTCTGGAGTCTTTCTCCCAAATATAGAACCTGTACCCAGTTAAGATATAATGAAGAAAACACAAAAGGGTATATATCAAATTATTTCTGATTCACAACAAATTTAAAATAACAAGGTAAACTATGTGCCAAAAATCAGAGCATGTTCCCTTCAGAACTCTTCTTAAATGTTCCTTTCAAAGTTTAGTTTTTAAAGATTACCACTGTTGGGGAAGAGGCACAAAGGGTAAGTGACTAGAACTAGGAAAGGGGCTAGCCTTACCTATCCGGTCAAATGTCTTATCACATTTGGGACACTGAAGGATTTTCTTATTGCTGTTCTGAATGATTACAGGAGCTAACCCTTCATGGATGCTCCCTGCAGAGTCACCAGCCTCGGGTTCCTCTTCTGCATCATTATCTTTGTCACTCTGCTCAGTGTCAGAGTCATCATCGGACACTTCCTCCTCCAGCTCTTCATCTTCAGCATTATATTCACTTCCAGGGTCCTCAGAATCATTTCTATCTGACCTCTCCTTCTCAAAACTTTCTTGATGCAAATTGTCTGACCCATCCCCACTTTCCTGTTCATCGTCACTGGTGTCCTCAAACTTAACAGGACACTTCCGATTCCTCTTTGACCTCCGGGTAGAAAAACTTCTCTCCAGCATTTTTAACCCATGTTTTTTCCCCAATAACAGAGACCTGTGAGTTTTGGCTAAATGATTCTCTAAGGACTTTTTATAGCAGAAATGCCTACTACAAAATTTGCACTGATGATTACTTGATAGTCTTCCAGTTAGTTCATTTAGTGTTTCTTCTGGTGACGACTTTTCAGTCAGTTCTGCCTGAAACGCAGCAACATTTTCATTATTCAGCAGCTTTACTGCATCTATGATGTCCAAAAATTTTGCAGCCTCTAAGACAAGAGGTATTTCGTATTTGTACACAAAAAATTCCGATGTGTAGAGAAACTCAAGCAAATGCTGAAAAACTGAATGCGTTACGTGATCCAGGGTGACAACATCGGTGCTTGGATTTTTGCTCAGACACGCATGAAAATAACTACTGCCGACAGCAACTACTACTTTATGAGCACTGAACTCTTTTCCTTCCACTATGATAAGTAAATCACAGAAAGACGGTTGCTTCTGCCTATCGTCGTTCAAATACTTCAGCAAATTTTTATTATACTGCAAAGAACTCAAGAGCTTTCTCTGATCTGGAGAGGGAGGAAGTTCTCGGCAACACTGAGGAGCTTCAGGGGTTGGTCTCTCTGGAGCCTGCGGATAGGTCACTTGGCCACACTCCACAGCAGCATTTTCTTCTGCAGAATCTTTATGATAGCCTAGATGGATCTTCTCGTCAAGATTTGAAGTAACCTTTCTCCTTTTCTTCATTGCAATGCGGCAATTTCTGAACAAGAAACTTCATACGTGACTTACGCGATTGATGGAAACAAAACTAGATTGTCTTGAACAACAGCTTCTGAAGGGGCGTGCCCCACCGTTTCATGGTCTGCAAAAAGAGTGAGAATCACATCAGAGCTCCACCGCATAGCAATCTTAAATAACCAAGGGTGTTGTCAACTCGCCTTTCCAACATCGTAACTAAATTACAAAGTCGACATTGCATTCACTCCCAGCTAAGATTTTTTTTTTTAAGGCAGGGAACCTGGAGAGCTGGGCTGGGAAAGACAACCCAACAAAAGAATAGTGTGGAGTGAAGGCACAGCACACCTTCCAGGCCTGATTCACGAATAAGGTGGAGAGACCACCACCCAGAGAGCAGCATCCCGCCGAGACCGCAAACCTGGCAGCCTGGCCGGCCCGGCCCGCAGTCCCGGTTTGGGTGCTGGGACCTTGACAATAAGGCCAGCGCGGCCACGAACAGCGAGTCTCCATTAGCACGCGTTCCCCGGGCGAGCGCGGCATGGCTCCTGAGCGACAGACCTTCCGAGATCCACTAGGCAGGGCGGCCCCAGGAGGGGCGCAGAGTGGGGTCAGCACGGGCGACGACTGCGGGAAGCGGAGCCTTCCCAGGCCCGGGTTGGCGGGGACCCCTGCTCGCCCGTGACCCTTCCCTCCCTGGCTGTCCGGGGCAAGCGTCCCACAGGCCCATTACCGGGAAGCCCGGGCTCCCGCGCCGGCTCGGGGCCGCCCAGCTCCGATCCCCGCGCGCTCGCGCCCACCCACTTCCGGGTCCGGCCCCCCACCTCAGCCACCTCCGCGGCGCTCCTTCCCCTCGCGGAGTCCCGCCGCCGTCGCCGCCGCCGACGCCGCCGCCGCTGCTCGCCAGGCAGGCACGTCAGCCGCGCGCGCAGCCGCCCAGCCGCCGCGAGAGGCCGGCGAGCCCCGGCAGCCGCCCGAGCGCATGCGCGCGCCTCCAGCCCTGCGCATGCTCCGTGAGCTTTCCTTCCTGCCCTGGATGCCCCTACCAAGGTCCCAGGTCCGTTACACCCGCTTTCCGTGGCCACTTAAGGGCCCTCGTTAACTGAACCAGAAAAACTTGGCTGCGGGAGGGGAAACGGAGATACCTGTGATGAGGGGTTAGGGGGAATTGGCGCCCCGACAACTGATGTGTTTCCAGTGGATCACCAAACAGCCACCTCCTCCGGAAACCTGCCCCAGTTCACAGTGGCAAAGACCCAAGATGCTGGCTGGAAGTAGTCTTGTGGCTTTCCGACTTACATATGCGTAAAATGTAAGCACACATAAAATTGTGGGGTTTTATTACCTTACGATGAACAGAAGATGTGCATGTAGGTGTGAAGCTGAGAAAAGGACAACCAAACCTCTACGGGACTTATAGCCTCAGAGCCCCTGAGTTGCATCTCCAAGGGAATGAATGCACAGTGGACCGATATTGCCCGTCTGGCGATGAAGATTCTAGAGATTTGTACAAAACCAAGGGGAAAAAATGATACAAAGACCGTGACCAAAAAGAAATAAATATATACACCCTACCTTTTACCTGTAACTCCACTCTCTTCATAACTATGAGTCTGAAAATCTTGCCCCCTCATTAGCAAATACAGAGCAAGGGCATACCCAGGAGGAGGAGAAGTTGGGGGGATGCCTCAACTTTGTTTCCCTTGTATGGATAGACATTACAGTGAAGGTGCTTTACAGATGTGCTATTTGTAGATAGCTCTAGAAATGTGCTGCGCCCCATCCTATCAGTTGGCCAAGACTGACATTAACCAAATAGGCAGTTCTCTCCTGTGTTTTTGCCCCAGAACAATTGGGAGTGAAGACTGGATTGTCAACTCTTGCCAAAATTTCAAGCCAATTGGGCTTTCCCTGTGAATTTTACAGTCTGAAAACCTAAAGACATGGCAGCTCCTAGGTATGGTTTAAAAGAAAGTTTGTTGTAGATATGAGGGAGAGAACAGCCAGAAGCATCTGGGAGGGTCCAGACTGAACTGGACCATGGGGCAGGAAAGAAGAGAGAGGAGAAAGGAGAGATGAGAGCTAAGAGAGGAGTTTAGGACTAAGAGGCCATGAGCGAGCAGTCCAGGAGACCAAGAAGTGAACAGCCATAGAGAGGCCAAGAGATCCTGTACTCAAAATGGCTGGGTTATATAGGTATCAGAGAAGCTGGGGAAAGGGAAAAGGAGCTCACAGGCTGGAAAGATTTAGTGTAGGGGCCCAAGTCGTTCAGTCAGAATGACTTTTTAATAGATACTTGAGATGTTTGGAATCGAACAGTCAGCATCAGTTTTGTGTTGAATAAGCAATTTAGCCATTTGCCCCTAATTTGAAACTTAATAACAACTGTTGTATGTCTCTGCGTGGGCAGAAAACACTTTGGACTGGGTTCGTACTGAAGACCTAAACATCCTAAGAGAGGATGGGCTGCAAGGAAAATGAATGCCCTGTCGGTTTGTGCTGATCAGAGCATGATTTTATTAATCGGACAAGGAAGGATTCTGAGCCCTCCCTGAGTCCCCTGGAGAAACTCTCTCTGTCTCTCTGTCTCTCTGTTGCGTGGTCCGATCATGAGCGCAGATGTGATCCAGTAGGCGGGTCCGAGCGAGTGGGCAGTGATGAAGTTAGTGGTTGGTCCGAGTGACAGTGGGCGACAACAGTGGGAGGTGATGACAACGATGTAGGGCGGTCTGACGACTGCATTCTGGGAGATCTGAGGAGGTCTTCTTAATAGCAATCCTGTGCGTCTGTAAGGGGCGCAATATAATGTTTAGAGGGAGAATGGTTAGTGGAGGTGAGAGACCCCAACAAACTGTGTGACCTAATTTCTGGAATTAAATCTTATCAACTTTACTTCTTTGTCCTATTTATATTTCTCTGTAAAATAAGAATCAAAAGTTAAAAACAATGTCTTGACAATTTCCTCAGTCCTATAGCAATGAGAAGGTAGCAAGTGCATACGGGCTTGTAAGGAACAACCAAGGAAGAACCCTCACAGATACAAATTTCCAGTGTCTTGAAGTTGTTGATTTGTCATGGTCTTAGTATCCCTGCAAGGTGTTTCACGGGTTTGTTTATAAAAATAAAAAGTTTTTTTTTTTCATTCATGCAATTAATTGGCCACAGGACAATAGCATTGTGACAATAATGTAACATTTTGAGTTTAATAAATATGCTTTTTAATAACATGGCAAATATAACATGTCTAGGAATGAATATTAATTATGCTCAATCTGTATGCAAATTCTCTCCTACTGGGCTAGAAAATGTTTCTGAGACCAGTTACTGTGGGGAGCCGCCCTCACATTCGCCATTACAAGATAGCGCTGATGTCCTGTGCTCTAACAAACAAAAAAGGCAGCTGCGCATGTGCTGGGTAGATTTCCANTCCCTTGTGCCCTGCCTTTCCCGTGGCGTCATCTGGGGTAACAGCAGGCCGCCAACCAGAGGGTTACACGT
>NC_034594.1:113563738-113573528 GCF_900095145.1 Mus pahari | reverse complement strand
TCCCCTTTCTCTTCTCTCTCTTCTCTTCTCCCCTCTCTTCTCTTCGCCCTTTGCCTGTTGGAAGCTTATGCTCTCCCTCTCAAGAGCATTAAAGCGTTGCTGCAGAAGGATCCTGTTTGTGTGCCGCGTCATTTCTTGCTGGCGAGAAGGTAGCGCGGGACAAGTTACTAATCATTTTCCTTTTCTGCATTTTAAAATGCTTATAGGACACAAAAATTCTTTTTATACCATAAACTACACAAAGACCAGACATTGGTTAAATTTGACTCCAGAGCCATTGTTTTCTGACTTCTCACTGAGAAAACGAATAGCCAAATAGCTGCAGACTACTCTCTTAGATGCTCTATGCTGGATAACTAAACTCTCCAAACTGGATAATCTATAAGCAACATAATTTATTTCTTATATTTCTAGAGTGTGAATGTAGTGATTTGAAAATGCTTGACCCATGCAAGTGGCACTATTAGGAAGTGTGGCTTTGTTGGAGTAGGTGTGGCCTTGTTGAAGGAAGTGTGTCACTGTGGGGGTGGGCTTTGAGGTCCTATGCTCAAGCAATACCTAGAGTAGAAGAGAATCTTTTCCAGGGTACCTGCAGAAAAGAGTTCTCTCCTGGCTGCCTCCAGATCGAGATGTAGAACTTTTTCCATCTTCTTATTTTTTTCCCTCAATTTCTTTGTTCAGAGACTTTAAGTTCTTGTCATACAGATCTTTCATTTAATTGGTAAGAGTTATCCCAAGATATTTTATATTATTTATGGCTATTGTAAAGGGTGCTGTTTCCCTAATTCCTTCCTCAGCCCATATATTGCTTGCATAAAGGTGAGCTACAGATTTTTTTGAGTTGATTTTGTGTCCAGCCACTTTGCTGAAGGAGTGCTCTGGTAGAATTTTTGGAGTTATTTATGCATACTATCATTTCACCCACAAATAGCAATACTTTGACTTTTTTGCTTTTCCCATGTATCCCCCCTTTACTTGCCTTATTGCTCTGAGTAGAACTTTAAGTACTGTGTTGGCTAGATAGGAAAAGAGTAGGCAGCCTTGTCTTGTCCCTGATTTCAGTGGACTTGCTTTATGTTTCTCTCTATTTAATTTAACATTGGGTATTGGCTTGCTGTGGATCGCTCTCATCGTTTTTAGATACGTGTGTTGTATCCCTGGTCTCTTCACGACTTTGACATGGAGGGCGTAGGATTTGGTTAAAGGCTTTGTCAGCATCTGGTGGGATGATAATATGATTTTTTTTTTTGCTTTCAGTTTGATTGTATGGCAGATTACATTAATGGATTTTCATATACTGAATCAGATCTGTATCATTGAGATAGCAGCTTTATTCATAATAGCAAGAAACTGAAAACAATATAGATGTCCCTCAACTGAAGAATGGCTAAAGAAAATGTGGTGTGTCTTTACAATGGAATACTTACTATTCAGCTATCACAAAGTAAGACACCATGAAAGACACATGTGGTGTGCACTCAGTTATAATTAGACATTAGCCTGTAAAATAATCATGCTACAATACACAGACCAAAGAAACTGGGTAATAAGGAGGTCCCAAGTGAGTATGTGAGAATCTCACTCAGAAGCAGACACAAAATAGTTATCAAAAGTGAATGAAGAGAGGGAATTGGGTTGGAAAGGAGGTGATTAAGGGAATGGGGATGGTAATCAGGAGTTCAGGGTGGGGAGCTGGAGGAGGCTGGGAGTGAGAATGGAAATCAGTGCAGGGGGGCATCTCTGGTGACTAGCTGGAGACCTGAGAAGGTGGGAGGCTATGGGGAGTCCATAGGGGTAGCCCTAGCTGAGATTCCTATCAGTGGTGGATATAGAGAATGTAACTAGGCAGGACTTCCAGTGGAAGAAAGAGGAAG
Organism: Mus pahari; assembly: GCF_900095145.1. NCBI lineage: Eukaryota > Metazoa > Chordata > Mammalia > Rodentia > Muridae > Mus > Mus pahari. The sequence continues at coordinate 113,571,654 of NC_034594.1, read as the reverse complement.
TCAACCCACCCACAAAACCTTCAACCCAAAATGTGTCTGCCTATAAGACGTGCAGGGATGAAGATGGAGCAGAGACCGGGCTAACTAATGACTGGCCTAACTTGAGACCCATCCCACTTGATGGGTCAATAGTGTTAATCAACCCCTAGCACTATTAATGACACTCTGCTATGCTTGCAGACAGTAACCTAGCATAACTGTCTCCTGAGAGGCTTCATCCAGCAGCAGATGGAAACATGTAGAGATCCATGACCAAACACTGGGCAGAGCTCAGGGAGTCTTATGTATGGAAGAGTTGGGGATAGAACTGAATGAGCCAGAAAGGTCAAGGACACCACAGGAAGACCCATAGAGTCAGTTAAGCTGGACCCATGGGAGCTCAGAGAGACTCAACCACCAACCAAAGAGCATGCAGGAGCTGGACTTAGACTCCTCAAACACACATTGGTAGTAGATGTGTAGCTTGGTCTTCATTTGGTCCCCTAACAATTAGAGCCTAGGCTGTCTCTGACTCTGATGCCTTCCCTTGTATCCTCTTCTCCTACCTGGACTGCCTGGGTGTGTCTCAGTGGGAGAGGAGGTGCTTAGTCCTGTTGGAACTAGATATACCAGGGTGGGATAGTACCCAAGGGGGAGAAGGGGTGAGGGTAATGGAAGGGAGGAAAGAATTTGTAAGAGGGGAACTGGAAGGAGAGGAGGGATGGGGAGCAGAGATTGGCATGTAATGTGAATTTTAAAATTAAATTATGTAAACAAAGGAGGTGTAGAATGCTTGTGTTCCCAGCACCATGTCTGCCTGCATGATGCCATGCTTCTCACCTACCATGATAATCATGGACGGAACCTCTGAAACTATAAGCCAGCCTCAATTAAATGTGAGTCTTTGTAAGAGTTGCCTTGGTCATGAATACCATGTGAAATATTCTTCACAGCAGTGAGACCCTAAGACAAAGGGAAACCCAAAGGTTTTGACATTCAATGGCTCATAAGGGCTCATTTCCCACTCTACCCTTACTTGGAAAGATGAACCAGCCTACCTCCTCCACCATAGGCTTAAAAGCCAGCTTATAGCAAAGATAAACTAGGATCTTTTCTGTTCATGATTAAATCTGTTTCTCAAGGATTTGGCTATGCTCCACCAGTGGATGTGACTACTAATGGTTCTGTACTGCCTGTTCCAGGGAAGAAAATCATGTCTTTCTTTCACAAAAAAAAGTTGTCTTTAACTATCTTGAAACCCTACCTTTGTTCAAAAGGTTATGACTACCTTGTTATGACCATCTTGCAATTATGACTTTGTTTCAGGAAGATGTTATGAGTAATTTGTTGTGTTTATGTTCTGCTCCAATAACCCTGCCTATTTTGATATTTTGCCTGATATACCCCCCATTTGGAAAGCCCCTACCCTTGAGCTATAAAAAGTTTTCTTCACATCCGCTGTTGACCTCTGGAATCCTTCCTTAAGGGGAAGCATACTGTGTATACAAATTAAAGAAAGACTTGTTTCATTAATTGCTTGCTTTACTTAATTTGGTCATGGTGATAGTTTTGGTGGTCTTTCTACTCCCATCTTTGGGATTGACAAAAGAGATTATCTCGGGATAATGACAGAAAGGATTTTAAGAAGTCATGAAATATTCCAATCAGCCCTTTTAAGTCATGCTCATTCATAAAGGTAGAGATCTAATGTCAATCACTGTACTTGAGATATAAGTCTCAGTGCATGAACAAGGGGTTCATAATTATGAAATTAAAATATTGCAAAGATGTTTTTAAAATCGTATAGTGTATTAGTCAGGATTCTCTAGAGTCACATAACTTACAGATAGTCTCTATATAGTAAAGGAATTTATTGATGACTTACAGTCTGCAGTCCAATTCCCAACAATGGTTCAGTAGTAGCTGTGAATGGAAGTCCAAGGACCTAGCAGTTGCTTAGTCCCACACAACAAGCAGGCAAAAGAGCAAGAACAAGACTCCCTTCTTCCAATGTCCTTATATGGTCTCCAGAAGAAGGTGTAGCCCAGGTTAAAGGTGTGTGCAACCACACTTTTATCCCAGATGATCTTGAACTTGGAGATCTCCCTGTTTTAATCTTCTGGAATCCATAGCCACTATGCCTCAAGATCTCCATACCAAGATCCAGATCAGAAACTTCTATCTCCCAGCCTCCAGATTATGGTCACTGGTGAGCCTTCCAATTCTGGATTGTAGTTCATTCCAAATATAGTCAAGTTGACAACCAGGAATAGCCAGATTCAAGGACAACAAGTAAATTAGACTTCACATTGATCTCTTCCCCATTAGCATATATACATTATAAATGGTATTGGATTACATAAGGATATGTTCATACAAATATATAAAGTACTTTGAGCATATTCTTACCAGTGCTTTCATGCTCTCACACTCTTTTAATATCCATGTTCTGCAGATGACATGTTCATTTACATAGAGAAATCTTTTTATAATGAGGGTGAGAATGTAAAATAGTCAGACATTATGAAACTCAGAAGAGTAGTTCTTAAAAAAACAAAAGCAAAACAAAACAAATCAAAACTAAAATTAGATCTAACATATGACCCTGCTATTGCATGCCCTTATCCAAAAAACCCAAATTAGTATGTCACATAGAAACTTGCACATCATTGTCATTTAATAAAACTATTAGCAGTGGCCAGGTTGTGGAAAAAACCTGAGTATCAATCAACTTTTTTTTCTTTTTAAATTATGGGTATGCCTATGTATCTCTATGTGAGTTTGTACACATGAGGGTAGCTGCATATGGAGGCCAGAAAAGAACACTAGAGTCCACAGAGCTGTACTGACAGACACTTGTGTGCTGCAAACTTAACTAGTGTTCTGCAAGCAGCAATTGCTCTTAGCCACTGATCCATTTCTCAAGCCATCAGCAGTTTTAACATTTTTTCCTCAAAAGGCAACCCACAGATTGAAAAACTCATTCAAGAAATACCTATCTGAAGAAGAATGCATATCTAGAATAGTATAAGGAAAGCTAATGAAAATGATAGAATACACAGAGCTATAGATTATAAAGTAAGAAAATATTTGAAAAGACAAGCCCATAGATAGTAATTTTTTGTGTGGGTGCAATGTTATCATCCATCTTTTGGCTCCTGCCACTAAGTCTTTCCAGCTGTTGTCATGTGTCAGTATCCTAACTTACATTGGACAATCAAAGAAATGGGGTTACTTCAGGGTGAAATATGGCATCACAGACAGCAAGGAGGAACAGTCTCAATGAGCTGAACTCGAACAGATGTTCAAAAGTTTTTTGGGGAGGGGGATGAAACAAGCTCCTCATACAAAAGCCTCTGGTATAAGCTATACGTTTCATGAAGGAAACCATCACACCACTACAGCTTTAGTCTTCACTGTGCACTGTTTGCAGTACTTAATAATGTAAGACATTCCAGGTCTGCCAGGACAGTCTTGTGACCAAAGTCATGCAAAGGATATAAAGCCCCTTCAGAAAAAAAGACTCTACAGATAACAGAAAACAATCACTATTTTCTACAATGATTTCTTCAAGGTCAAAGCACTTCTAAAAACCATCAATTCATTCTGGTGTTGAAAAACAGCTATTTCATTCAAATGTTTACCTTAGATATAATGATTCTACCAAATCCAACACAGTCATGTTAGTCCAACCAAGATGAACTCTATCTCTTTGGAACTGTAAGCCAAAATAAATCCTCTCTCTGCTAAGTTGCTTCTGTCGAGCATCTATCTAAGTACCAGAAAAGAAACTAATACACCATATGATATGGTTTCTTGTCTATCTCACCTATCAGACAAAAATATAGGGCAAGTTGTATTAATCTCTTCCACTGCTGTATTTTAACAACTAGTAAAATACCCAGATGTTTCATTGGGGATACTCACTGTCCCAATGTAGACAACCAGATGTAGATTACACACTTACGTAAATCAACTTGCCCCATATGGAACCATCAAATAGGCTATACAAGGCCTATGCCTGTCAGTGAGGAGGATAACTATTCCTCACCTGTTTGAATACTATCACAGACCTCTTAGAAGAAATTCCATGCAACACAAACCATGACTGAAGTCCTCATAAATAGTCATAACCCAATTCAGTATTAAATGTTGCACCAAGAGATAATCGATGTAGTCCTTTCACAAACACTGTTGTAAAGAACAGGGCTGATAACAACCAGGCACAATGGTACTTTTCACCTGCCTATTAGAATCAGATTCATTTTAAAAGTGGATTATTAAATTAAGACTTAAAAGGCTTAAGTGTATGAAACATCTTGCACCAATGAAAACGGAAGAATCGTTTTCATCAATGACCATAACATCGTCAAGTAAAAACCCCAGTGCAAGAGGCAGTATATGAATTGTTAGCTCTAAAAACCATAAAGACTACTTCTGTTGTTGCTGCATTGTAGATCTAGAGAGTAAGATTCGGCTACTGATGACATTACATACTCTGGTTATAGGACACCAAGAAGTAAAACTGAATTTAGCTGCAAGTTCCCTCCTCACTGGCTGGCACTCATATTACTGAAAGGTGTAACTGAAGGAAAATTGTCACAAACAGTCCTGCTCAACCATAGATCCTATTTGCTACAGTATTGAAATGCCAGGCAGGATTTGCCTATGCAATAGTGGCACAATTATCATGGGTACAATCAACTTAAGCCCTACTCTAAAAGATATAGGTTCATGTCTTGTACTATAAACCAGAAGAAAAATTTATGGCTTGGAAGGTCACAGGCCCCACTGAGAAAACCACAGCTACTGTTTTATTAAATGAACATGATATGTATGTCACAGTGCCTTCAAACATTTGTGTTATGCCCTTAGATCACCTTTGCTGTCAGCCTCAACCAGTAAGGGAAGGAAATTTCCTTATAGAGTAACCAGTGTACCATAGAGACTCATAACATTATAATCAGTGCTATATACAACAAATCTATAAATAGCATTATACTAAATGTAGACAAAATGATATTATTTTCTCTAAAATCACAAATAAGACCAGGATGATCACTCTTTTCCCCTTATTCAGTACAGTTCATGAGGTCTGAGTTATAGCAATCATACAAAGAGATATAAAAGTAATAAATAGAAAAGAAAAAGGTTGAGTAACTCCTATTTGGAGATGACATGAGTTGATACTATAAGTTAGACAATAAAAGACCTTACAGAATCTACTAGAAAACTTGAGATCCATTAAACACTTATAAGTAAAGTTGCAGGATGAATGTGTGTGTGTGTGTGTGTGTGTGTGTGTGTGTGTGTATTATATCTAGAGCTAGCATGCAGCATACACACACACACACACACACACACACACACTATATCCTTTATATATACTATCAATAAACTCTCAGAAGAAAAAAATTAGTAAAATATTTTACACTATCTCGTAAAGGTACCTAGAAATAAACCTAACCAAAGAAGTGAAAAAACCTCAACAATGAAAACTTCAAGACAATGAAAAGATAAATCAGAGGAGACAACTAGAAGATAGAAAGGTTGCCCATGGTCTTGAATTGGCATAATTAATACAATGAAATGGCTATACTACCAAAATTAGCCTAGATATTTAATACAATACCCTTAAATTTTCAATGACATATTTTACAGATCTAGGAAAAGCAATACATTCATATGGAGCCATGAGTACTCATGAATATTGAAAGCAATTCTAACCAAGAAAGAACACAGTTGAAAGTATTAAAATGCATGACCTCAAATTATATTACACAGCTATAGTGAAAAAGACAGGCTGAAACTAAAATAAAACAGTTAAACCAATGGAACAGAACAGAAGAACCAATAAAGGTGTGGCTACTTAATTTAAGAAAAGTGGTAAAAATGTGCACTGGAAATAAAATAGCCTATTCAACAAGTGATACTGCAAAACTCATATATCCACCAGCAGAACAACGAAATCTGATCCATATCTTTCAAATCAATTTAAAGTGGATCAAAAACTTTAAAACCAGAAACCGTTAGAGCAAAAGACAGGAAATGCTCATCAAGTGTAAAGTAACTTTTATTTGTCGGATGTAGCTGTCATCTCAGAGCTTATTCCTTAATAAGCTTATCCTTTCTAATTCTTTCTGAACTCTGGCTGGCTTGTTCTGATGGTTCCAGCTCAAAACTCCTCTCCAAGTTGACTGATTCAAACTGGCTTCTCTTGGTTTCTCACTGAAATGTTCTGCTTGGCCTCAGACTAACTGGGGCAGTCTGTTCAAATCTTCTGGCTCCTTCTCATTCTTTTACTCATTTCTTTACCTGCAACCTGTCTCTGTAAACCTGTTTCCCTAAAAGTGCCTGCACTGCTCTCTCCAAATTCATCTCTTTCCTTTTATCTTGTGAGACCTGGGCATATTCTATCTCTAACTCATTTTGTCAAACCTTTCTCTGCTTCATAATTTTGCTCCTTAAATAGACATCAATTTCAAGCTTAACTGCTTCTTTCTACAAACTAACATTACCTTCATTGTTTGGAATTAAAGGTGAGTACTAAGGGTGTTTCTGTATTCCAGCCAGAGGAACTAAAGAGGTGTGTCATTCCAGGAGGATCACACAGACCTAGAAGTTCTTTAGATGTGATCCCTAACTATAGCAGCCAAGATAACTAAGAGATACAAACTTTCTGAACAAGGTTTCAATAGCATAGGAACTAGCCCTAAATCTCAACAGATAGGACCAGATGAAATAAAGTTTCTTCACAAAAAGGTAAACAGCAGAGCATACAGATAGCCCACAGAATTGGTCTATAACTATATTTCACCCAAGGAGCTTAAAATCCAGAATTTATAATGAACTACAGAAATTAAAAACCAAAATTAATAATAATAATAGAACTGCCAGTCTGAAAACATAGTTTTAAAAAGAGAAAGCATACGTGGTCAATAATTATTTTTTAAAGTGTTCACAGCCCTAGTGATCAGGGAAATACAAGTCAAAACTACTTGGACATTCTATCTCTCCTGACTCAGAATAACTAAGAATGACTCAAGAACTCTGACAACAAATGTTGGAGAGGATGTGAGAAAAGAGGGATTGTTATTCACTATGGTAGGAGCGCAGAATTAATGCAGCTATTATGGAAATTGGTTTGGAGGAGCCTCAACATTAAAAAATTGACACTGGAGAGATGGCTTACTGGATAAGAGCTCTTATTAGTCTTCTAAATGACACAAAATCAACTCCCAACGCCCCACTGGGCAGCTCAAAACTACCTGTAACTCCATCTTCAAGGGATCCAGCACACTCATTGGCATATAGACAGTACACATTCATTCATGCATGCACATGTGCACACAGATACATAAATAAAAATACTAATAAGCTTAAAAAATTAAAAATAGATCTAGTATATGATCCTGATAATCCACTCCTGAGCAGTTACCCAAAGATTTACATATTGTACCACAGAGAGGTTTGCACATTTGTGTTTACCATTTTATTTAAGACAACAAAGAAATGGAACTAACCTAGATGTCCTCAATCAAATGAATGGATAATGTGCTGATAAGTTTTGTTTGTTTGTTTTTTGTTTTGTTTTTCTGTCAACCTAAGTCAAGCTAGTATCATGTGGAAGGAGGAAACTTCCTGAGAGCAAATGACTTATTGTGGCACAGTGGCTCAAGGCTTAGCTACAAAACGAAAGAGTTAGAGGAAGAGATCGAATTCTGTATAGTTTCCTGTGGGTTGAAATATTCCCTCCAGAAGCAAGGCAAGAGTCAAGAGATCATAAAAATCAGCAGGTAAAATGGATGTATCTGGAGGATATCATCCTTAGTGAGGTAACACAATCACAAAAGAAGTCACTAGATATGCACTCACTGATAAGCGGATATTAGCCCAGAAACTTAGAATACCCAAGATACATTTTGCAAAGCACAGGA
>NC_034594.1:113561695-113563533 GCF_900095145.1 Mus pahari | reverse complement strand
TGGATGCTCACAGTCAGCTATTGGATGGAACACAGGGCCCCCAATGGAGGAGCTAGAGAAAGTACCCAAGGAGTTGTAGGGGGCTGTAACCCTGTAGGTGCAACAACAATATGAACTAACCCGTACCCCCTGAGCTCGAGTCTCTAGCTGCATATGTAGCAGAAGTTGGCCTAATCAACCATCATTGGGAAGAGAGGCCCCTTGGTCTTGCAAACTTTATATGACCCAGCACAGGGGAAGGCCAGGGCCAAGTAGCGGGAGTGTAGGGGAGCAGGGGTGGGGGTAGGGTATAGGGAACTTTCAGGATAGCATTTGAAATGTAAATAAAGAAAATAATAATAAATAAAAAATGGAAAAAAAGAAAAGGAAAAAAAAAAAGAAAATCAACAGGTAAACAAACTTCTCATGTATGGAAAAGCTGAAACTTGTAAGGTTCTTAAAGGCCCTTGCTCAGCTTTCAGAAGTGAATGACTTCAGGAGGAGAAGACTAAGCTGCCCAGCTATCCTGAATCCTACCTCTGTTGGATTGAGCATTTTTTGGTGATGCAGCTGCTTTGAGTTACATATGATCCTGTAAAATCTTCCTCATCCATATTTCTGTTCGTAACCCCAATAAAAACTCAGTGGTACATTAAGATGGACTTTGATGCAATAGTTATTTTCATCTCTTGTGAGTTTTTTATCTGGCATAAGTGGACATATGTATTATGTTTCCACAGTAAAGACTCACACAAAATGTCCAAAATCTGTAGGAAGTTCATGCTTGGCATTGAGAATTTCACCCAAACTTTGGTGGCTTCTGAGAGTATGGATTTTTTGCTCCTACTGGGTACCTTCATTTAAACTACTTAACTGTTTTTGTTGTTGTTGTTGTTGTTGTTCGCTTGTTTTGCTGTATTTCAAACTGCTACCTCTGGAAGATAATATACCATTGGTATTATATAATGAGTATAACTTCCTATGAAGTCAGGATCTCTGGAGACCCATAATTATCTATTCCAAGAAAATACCAATTGGTCTTGGATGGTTAAAGGGAGACTAACAAATACTAGCAAAGCCCAATAAATCATCTTAAAAATCACATCCATCAGTTGTTTTGTCCAAAGAGCAATGTCAGTTCAGTGTCAGCATATCATGTGTTATACATGTATAGAATATCAGCCTAGGTAGTTTCTTCAATCCCTTTACCTTGGTCTTTCCCCCAGTGTGTCTAGTCTTTTTATGAGTTCAATGTTTTTGGATTCCCCCAAATATTTTATATTCTAATAGATCTAACTTCTACTTACTGCTCCTTGCATTAAGAAATAATGTCAGCCATAAGAAATGGCAAACCAGCATCTCCATCTTCTATTTCCTTTGTATTTTCCCAATAAAAATCAAAGCTTAATACTTGTGATGAATATTCCTGGTTGTCAACTTGACTACAATCCAGAAATGGTGGACACACCTGTGACCCAGATCTTGAGGCTGGAAGACACAAGCTTCTGACTTGGATCTTAACATGGGATGACATATGCTTTTGATCCAGATTTTGAGGCATAGGGGTCATAAAAAGCTTAGGCCTGAGAAAAGTAGTACACACCTTTAATCCCAGGAGACTGAGGCAAGCAGATCTCTGAATTCAAGGCCAGCCTTGGGACAGAGCAAGTTCCAAATCCAGGCATGGTGGTATACACCTTTAATACAGGCCATACCTTCTGCTGGAGGCCTATACAAGGACAGTGGAAGAAGAAAGGCCTACTTCTTCTTCTTCTTCTTCTTCTTCTTCTTCTTCTTCTTCTTCTTCTTCTTCTTCTTCTTCTTCTTCTTCTTCTTCTTCTTCTTCTTCTTCTTCTTCT
>NC_034594.1:113542904-113561525 GCF_900095145.1 Mus pahari | reverse complement strand
CACTTACTTGCCAGCACATCTGTTGGAACTTACTACTTCTTCAGGATTCCAGCTTATACAGAAGGACAGCTGAAACACCTAGCTTCATGGGACTACTAGATTCTTGGACTTTCCATTCAAAGCTGCCCATTGTTGGGTTAGTTGGACTTCACACTGTAAGTCAATCCAATAAATTTCCTTAATATATAGAGACATTTCATAAGTTCTGTGATTCTAGGGAACTCTGACTAATATAATGCCTCAGCTGCATGTCTTGTCACACTCAACAGAAGCTGCACAACTGCCACTTCAACCTGCTTACAATTTCATACCTGATATACCATTAAGGATTACAATGTGTTTCCTAACCCATCCTTCATCTGGGCAGCATCAGTATGCATACATGGCAAACTATATTCATCAAAAAAGGGGAGACAGACAGCCACCCTGACAATCCCATGAAGGACATTCTACTCTGGGATGGCTTTGAAATGGTTGCATACCACTCATCGCAGGGAGCAGGCAATCAGCATCACAGCAAAGACATAACTATCCCATGGGTAAGCATGGCCATACCAGGACTGACTCTGTGATGCTCCAACCTCAGGTAGGCCTCAGTTGCATGTCTTACCACCCAGTTCAGTGCCAATGCAACCACTCCTCCTCAACTCATCTTTGGCTGTTTTTTGTGAGTCCTTTGTCTGGCACCATTTGTGTTCTGTGACTTTTGCCATGGAGGCATAAACATCTCTGTATCTCAGATAGAGCACCTTCAACAAACTATGAAAACCATTGCATTACTGAACTAATGAGTTTATTGAGTTATTTATAGGAACATTGTTGATTCAAAGGCAGTCGCATGACTGGAATGTCCATCCCTGTATGGGTGAAGACTCATAAAAGCTGTATTGCTAGAGCTCCCAGCACTGCATGCCAGGATATATATTGGACAATGTCTTCAGCTAGCCAAGTGTCTGCTTTTATAGCCTGGGAGAAGGGTCCTTATAGATCAGGTAACTTTCTGAGCTTCCTGGACCTGGTAAGTTTCATGAGGTTGCTGAGCTGTGTAATTTTTGCTTCCTTCCTGATGAGCCTCAAATGTTTTAACACAGAAGAAATGGCTGCACAGTCAGTGAAATTATTCTAAACGTAGTGAGGGAGGGGTCACCAGTGTTCAGCCTTACAAACATGCTGAAAGCCACAGAGCTATACACTTTTACTTTCAGAACTTTAATATAATAAACTAATACAGTTTATTTCAATAAAGGTATATTCAAGAAGTTGTAATAGATTACAAAACATTTATATGTGTGGAAAAGAGTACTTTTGTATACATTGAGGCCAGCAGCTACTTAGATTCCCTACCAGGCAATCAGTCTGGTATTGCTCCAGTGACCCTAAACGTTTCTATTACTGTGTAAACAGGAACTTGCTCACCACAGGTCCTGGTTCCTAGAAAAACCACAGAGGCAGATAATCAACATTTCACAGCTATTTCCCCATAGGTATCCTTCTTTCTAAAAGCTCTTTTTAAAAACCCCAAACAAAAAGGCAGACAAGGGAAACCTAGCCTTGGTACCACACCTACTGGGAGCTCTGGAAACCATTGATAGCAGTCACAGCACCTTTGCTCTCAGAAGCTCTCCTTCCCCTGTGGTTGTCCCATAAGCTTTCAATTTGTTTGTTAACATGTTGCCTGAGGGGTCTATTTTTTCAGAGTCCATGAGTCTTGAACCTAGTATTGGGGAACTCTATTGGTTATCTAGCACCCTAATGCACCAAGTCCTTTTGATTCTGTTAACTAGACCCCTGCCAGGGGCCTGGGGGGGGAGGGCTCCCCAGCATGGAGAGAAGAATCAGAGGGATTTTGCTAACAGGGCTTGCATAGAGGAGATAAAGAGTCCTTGATATTGCCTTGATTTGCTAGTTGTCAACCTTGGCAAAGTCTACCAGCAACTATTTAAATTATACTCCCTTCATTCTGAGATTATGGAGCCAGCTTGTAGTTCACCACGGACGGATTGTTGTGAGAAGCTGACTCATGCCTCAATATGGCATGAGATATAGTCACTAGAGTAGAAAGCAACCCACTGGGTAGACCATGGAGATTATATCAAATTATAGACAAGATTTTTTCTCTAGGTAGTGGAACAGTGTAAGGTTTTATTTTATCCACTTCCATTTTATTCATTTTTGGCTCCTCTGTTGTAAACCAGTATTTTCATGACTACTCTTGGCTGTGGTGTGGCAGAATATGGCTGGGGCAGGAGATACCTTGTTCCTAAAAAGAGGCAGGGCAAGAAGAGTGGGGGAGTTAGCAATAACTTCCAGGAGCACTTTCTGATGGCGTTCTTCCTCCGTTCAAATCCCCTTCTAACGTCTACACAACCTTCCAAAACAGCGCCATCAGCTGAGGATTACAGTGTCAAACATATCAGTCTGTGGAGAGCATTTCTCATTAAAACCAAAACATAGGTCAAAGATAACAGTATTGGAGATGGCGCTTACACTTTTAAAACAGGGGAAAAGAAACAAAGAACCAAGTAAATTAGGTATATAAACAAGTGATATACATCTTAGAAGAAAGGTTAAGAGCTCAGAAGGAAAAATAAAACAGAGCCAGAGACGTGAAAACCCTGAATCAGGAAGAAGCCATTTCGTGAAAAGTAAGAGCAAATCTCCCTTGAAGGCTGAGTGACTGCCCACGCTAGACAAGGAGAAGAGGCAACAAAGTACTGCATGAATTAGAGCCTGGGTCGTCAGAGTTCTGGGAAGTAACGGTGAATATTAATTATTATGTATGCTTGTTTTTGAGATGATTTACTTAAACTTTGAAAAGGTTGGAAAATGTTCTGGAAAGTGATCACCTGAGATAAAGAGTTCTTCCTTATCCTAGTTCTCTATGAGGGGGAGGTCACTAAGATGCTGAGGATGCAAACAAAACCAACCTACCTAGACTACATTGGCTTTCTTTTTCTTGGGTAAGTAAGGTATGCAAAGTAATTCCTGAAGTCGGGGAAGCATGGTAGATCTTTCTTTTTCTTGGGTGAGTAAGGTATGCAAAGTAATTCCTGAAGTCGGGGAAGTATGGCAGATATTTTGGGAGGGCACGTTGTGGAAGAGAGAGGAAAGACAAACAAGAATTAGTTTTAGTCTCGAGAGGGGGATGACTGTATGAAGAACCTTGCCCTAAGCCTGGTAACTTGAGTTCAGTCCCTGGAACACACATAAAGATGGAAGGAGAGACTAACTTTAAAAGATGTCCTCTGATCTCTCCCTGCACACCACGGCACCCACTCGCCATACTATACACGGCATGTACACACATACACTCTAGTGCCTTAGGATTTCTATTGCTGTGGTAAAACATCATGAGTAAAACCAAGTTGGGGAGGGAAGGAATTATTTGACTTACACTTTCATTGTTGTCCATCATTGAAGGAAGCCAGGGCAGGAACTCAAACGGGCCAGGAACATGGAGACAGGAGCTGATGCAGAGGCCATGAAGGGGTGCGATTTACTGGCTTTCTCCCCATGGCTTGCTCAGCCCGCTTTCTTATAGAACCCAGAACTACCAGCCCAGGGATGGCACCACCCACAATGGGCTGGGCTGTTCCTTACCATCACTAATTAAGCAAATGCTCTACAGGCTTGCCTAAAGAATGGCTTTGAGGCATTTTCTCAGTTTATGTCAAGTTGACATAAAACTATCCAGCACAAGTAGTAATAAATACAAAAGTTAAAAAGAGAAAACAATTTCCAAGAGATTGATTTCCATCTGTGTCTGAGATCTATGATATAAAATTCACTCATCAGAAATGGGGACTGAAAAGGGGACAGATAGGGACTGAAACAATGGCTCACAATCAAGAACAGTGGCTGCTCTTCCAGAGGACCTGACTCCAGTTTCCAGAAACAATGTAAGATGACTCACACCTTCATATAAATCCAGCAACAGCAGATCCAGCGCCCTCTTCTGGCCTCCAAAGCACTTGCACTCATATTTGCAGGTATCCATGTGGATTACAAAAATAGCAGAGAATACTGTGGGTGAATACTTCATTATGCCTCTTTGTATCCTGTTAGTGTCAGTTTAAGTTTACATTTCTCAAACTAGAGTGGCAAAAAAGGACTAATTGATAGTATTCCAGTTCTTTTTGGAAAATCTAGAATTGGATGCATAGTAATCAACATCTATTACCATTTTTAATTAGAATATATTTATGTAATTTCTGTCTTTCCTTTTCCTCCCTCCTGTCCCTCCTATTTGCCCCCTCCTTGCTCCCTATTGAAATAATGGTCTGTTTTTTTCTTTAATTGATACTGTTACACACACATACATACATGCATGTGTGTGTGTGTGTGTGTGTGTGTGTGTATAGATAGATAGATAGATAGATATGCATAAATATGTAAGTACAACCTGCTTAATCTGATTAGTGTTACATCTATGTATATGATTTCAGACCTGTCCACTTGGTATAGCATAACCAATTGGTAAGCTAAATGTAATGTTTTCCTATACATATTTAAACAATGTCCTTTGGTTCTGGATGGCTACTAATGGCTATGCTTTATGCTTCACGTCCATATCAAATTTTTTGTGTCACTGGAAGAACATTAGTTAAAAATAAATAAAAAAATAAATGAATCAAACAAACAAAAAAATCCCCAAAAGCCTGCCCGAACCTGGCTTTATCACTATAAAATGGTTTGTGGAGCTGAAAAGTAAATACATTTATCAGACCATACAGCACTGACCTTAAGACTAGAGATTGATACAGAAAGTGTCATGTTCTTTTTCTTGATCATTTACTCTATGAGAGAAATATGTGCTTCAGTTTTTATTTACCATTAACATTTTCTCTTTTATTATCAGTGAACTGAAAATCCTCCTAACCAAACTCTTTGTTCCAAGAATATCAAGGAAAGATAAAACAGACCCAGCTATCTTGATAAAGGTGTGATATCACTAACATATTATCACATTAAATTGATAATTGAATATAGTATTCAGGGGTCTGTTGTTTAATGAACACAGAAATGTATGTATAATTATTTCTTAAATTATAAAATTCTTATAAGAACTTGAATTACAATGAAAAACCCTTATAATTCAATTTTAATCAATGAAAAATTATACTCTATTAAAAATGTTCATTATGTGAAGTGTGTCTAATTTATCCTACACTTTTCTTTAAAAACTTTTTGACTCTCTTTTACCTTTCAAACATTTAACATCTTATCAACACAGTACAGTTTGAAACTCAGAGCCAATTCCTGTGATCCTCAAAAGCATATACGTGTGGTTAGGAATAGATTCTTTCAAGTTATAAAAAAAATCATATATACTCTTTTTAAATTTAGGGAGAAGTACAGTTGAGTGTGTTAAAGCTGCAGTATAGAAACACATTTCATTTTTATGGATAAACATTATTTCCACTGGAGGGTGCAATTTGCCAGCATATCAGCGTTTCCACAGTTATTGTAATGAGTAAACTTAATAAATAATATCACAGAACTGATTATTTCCAAAACATGAACCAAGAATACTGAGCAGATTTCACATAACTTTAAATAAATTAAAATACACCACTTGGAAATTAGGCTTTCCTGTACAAAAAAAAAATCATGATTTATTTAGGATAAAGTGATTTATAAACTAAATGCAATTGTTATTCTTTTATTATTTTTTGAATGCCATGTTCAGAAATTTCAGTGTCAATACTACAAAAATGTATACAAAATATTCACGGTGTTGGTATGATCTCACCCATAATACTATGAAGTTTTGATAGTTGCTGTCTTTTGTAGTCTAGGAATATTTTTTAAAGTCTGTATAAGATGTAGATAAATTTTGGCTTACTACACCAATAATATATAGTCCAATAGTAAATGTGAATGTGATAAACATAAAGCTAATCAGCACATATAATTGAAATTTTTATTTTTATTATATAACTAAAATAGTATTGATATTATTACATGTTGTGGATAGCCCTGGTGCTATTTGTATTTTGATGCTAATTCTGCTTCCCAAAGAGGGACTTCCTCAGAAGAGATGTGAATCTCATACTCAGGTAACTTCCTGTGAACCTTCCCCTAAGGAATAAAGATTTCTAGGAACCAATCACTGGGTGAGGAGTAGGTGGGACTTTTGGGTAAGAGAGAAGAAGAGGGGAGGCAGGAGCCAGATACTCACTTTTGGTCGCAGAGAGGTTACAGGACCATAGGTAGCTAACAAGAGGTTCCTGGATTAGATGGCAGATCAGCCAGGATTCCCCACCAGAGGAGTTAAATTTAGTATAGCTTACAAATTAGGATGCTAGTTGCTGTGCCCAACAATTAGTTACCTGTTGATTCTGAACTAAGTTTATGTGGTGTTTTCCTTCACACTGGGACTCAACTGGGTTCCAGGGAGAAAGGTACAGCCGCAAAGTGTAGGTTTGCAAGAAGTGCACCCCAAAAGGTCATGGGAACTTGGAAGCGTGGGGCTGGTGTGGTAGTGACCCACCAGTGGGAACTTAGCGAGCTGGGTGGAGAGATTTTGGAGCTCTGGGTCAGAGAGTTCCCACGAGATGAGAACAGGCCAGTGCCTTGTGGGTGGTACCATCTCTGGACTGGCAGTCTTGGGTTCTATAAGAAAGCAGAAAGAACAAGCCAGGGGAAGCAAGCCAGTAAGTAACATCACTCCATGGCTCCTGCTTCCTGACCTGCTTGAGTTCCAGTCCTGACTTCCTTTGGTGATAAACAGCAATGTGGAAAGTGTAAGCTGAATAAACCCTTTCCTCCCCAACTTGCTACTTGGTCATGATGTTTGTACAGGAATTGAAACCCTGACTAAGACACATGCGCAGACTATGAATTTTGGTAATAGTATTTACTGAGCACTGGCTATTAGTGGTTAGTTATTTCCTTGCTCCTCACCACAGTCTTATAGAGTAGGTACCATATTCCCCATTTCACAGATGGATAATAAAAAAATGTGAAGTGATTTTCCATGTCCATACCAGTGCCACCAGGGCTCAATTTATGTGGCATGGCCCTGGGCCCAGACTTTATCAGCATTTAACAACTGTGTTAACACATTTGATGTCCACTACTACTGCTCAAATGATAATTTTAATGTTTATTTTAGATATAGAAGGTAAGCATTTTCAATTGCAGATCAGTCTTCCAATGATAACCCTTCAAAAGGGTTACATTGTGTGTGTGTATGTGTGTGTGTGTGTGTGTGTGTGTGTGTGTGTGTGTGTGTGTGTGTGTGAAGTACATGTGTGTGCATTTTCTGCTTGGCCTAAGCTGATAAAAAAAAACTATAAAGAAGTCATCTAGTGGCATATTATTAACTCTTCATTTTTTGTTTGATTCTTCACCAGCAAAAAAGAAAAAAGAAAAAGAAAAAAGTAGTATGAAAAACTACTGTATATTGTAACAATACAATATGCCTATTATATAACACTGTAATAAAATCCTTGCATATAGCTTTAAGCAGAAGGAAAAAATGTAGGAAGTTTCAGGTTACAAAACCCTTTCACTAAGAACAAACATTTTTGTCTCTTTTCCTACGTGAGTCACTGTGAAGCAGGTGTTCTTTAACTACGTGGGGCTAATTTCGATTCCATTAATGGTCGACAGCATTAACACAAACCCCCACCTTTCAGTCACTTCTTCAAAAGAATATCACATGTTTTTTATTTTTTTCAGAATGCAAAGATGACTTTTGCTGCTTCAGTACACAGAGAACTGAATTTGCATGCCCACCACAAAATAGAATTAACAAAACATTAAGTATGATGAAGCTGAAACCAGAAGAAGGAGTTAGCTTTATGTTCTTTTTCATGGCCCATATATCCTTTGGCCTACACTCCATCCTTCTTACTTTGAACACCAATATTATTATGCCACCTGTCACGAGAAGTCAAAGAGTAATTTCACCTTCTCAGTTATTCATGACCACATAATCAAGTTGGCAATAAAACGTCCACTGTAAATGTCATGGGGAAGGTCCAGGAAATCTCCTTAAAATATTGTTTGTGCCCCTTCGGTGGTGCTTGCTTCAAATCATCCTTTGTTACTGCCCTCCAGGAGAGGATGGAGAGCAGCTGGGGCTTAGCTGCCATTTTGGGGTTTGGCACAGGAGGACAGAATGACAAAGCAAGATGGGAAACTTTTTCTGCCACACTAATCATCTAAAAGAGGGTTTTCTTCTGTGGGGTTTTGTGCTTTTAATTTTTGTTTGGTCTTGTTTGGGGGCATGTCTTTGCTTTGTATTTGATATTACATGCAGCTGAATCTACTTCTATCAACTGACCTGAGTAAGGTTTCAGAGCCTATTTTCTCTTGCTTTAACTTCGCCAGCACCCTTACCATACATAGCCTGTCATCAAGAACTCTGCCCCTCTGGCAACTTGCTCATGAACTTCCAGCTTCCAGACCTGTGCAAAATAAAATGTGTACTACATTAGCAGTCCAGATAAGCAGGTGGGCACTGTGATGTTCTCTTCTTAAGGTAAAATATACTACAACATATTTAGGAGGTTAACAGAGGACAATAAAAAGGACAGTGCTTATCTACTATTACCAAGTAAGTATTTGCTGCTATGAATAGATTTTTCTTTCTACTATAGACAACACCTACTACAAAAATAACATTATCACAAATTTAGAGCTGATTCTGGCACCGAGAAAAGAAGAGATTTGATAGCTCCTTCACAAAAGCATTTCAGGCATCCTCTCCAACACTGAGCAACTACATGGAATTTCTACTTTACTATTTTTTTTAAATTATAAAACTCACTAAAACTAGTCTAATAGTTGTTTGGGTCATTAACAAAACATGAGAAAGGATTTTGACAAAACACTCCTCCCTAAATTTTTAAGTATAAATTTTTTAAGTTAAAAAAAATCACAATTTTTAATCTAACAGTTTTCATCTACCAATTTCAGTATTTAACTTTATTAGTGGCTTTTAGGAGATAAAAGGTAGCCACTCTACCTCCATGCTAGTGACTAAATAACTCAGGATCCAGATTTTTCTAAAATACTATTTTTTAAATTTAACATCGCACATTTGATCTCCCCAACCTCTGTGAACTGGTAAGTAGAAAATGAATATTAGGTACGATTGCCAGGTGCAACTGTGCTGAAAGTATCCAAGTATTTCTCAGGCCTAGAGCAAATTCACTGAGTAGGCTTAATACTCATGTGCAAAGGGTGACACAGCCATAGTGCATGAGAAGTGGGAAGTCTAGCCGAAATGCCTGAGAGTTCAGAATGGTCATCATTCCAGTCTCTCCTCAAAAGAGAGAAAGGTCAGTGGCTTTTGTCTTCATCTAACATCCTCTCTTGCTCCACCCCTTCCTCCAGGTGAGCAGCCCACTTGTGAGCTTGCCCTCAAGAGAAAGAGAAATCTCCTACTCCACTCTCCTGCCGCCTGCCAATCTTCACGGTTCCTCTTCATGATGGTCTGAAGCAGCAAAGGAGAATCTTCAGATCCAGAAAGCCTAGAAGGAAAGCACTGGCAGTGCGTAAGTAGAAAGGAAAACTGGAGGCAAAATGTGTCTGGATGAAATAAACTATGGAAGATGAGCTATCCCCGATCAGTCTTCCATCGGATCTACAGCCAGACTCTTGTAACTAATGAGTTCTGTGTCATCTAAAATGCAGGACCTGAATAAATTACAAAGACCCATGGGGAGCCTAGCTCCAGCAGTGCAGCATCTGCCACTGGATGACTTGAATAAGAAAACAATTTTAGTTAAAAATGGTAAAAGTAAGGATGAAGAAGGGAATGGCTCGAGCATTTCACATAGAAGCAGAATCACATAACAGGGCGGTGTGTAAAAGTCACTCAGCAGATCCTCAGGCATTGCACCCTACAGAGCACTTTAAAAATGTGCCTGTACTAACAAAAATACAGCATGACAAATCAATGTATGAAGCACGAGGAATGCTTTATTCCTGTGTGATGTTTCTAGAATGATAGGCCGAAGAAGAGCCTTAAACTCTAAAATTTATGGGGCTGGTGGTATAACTCAATGGCAGAGTTTAAATTAACTCATACATTTCCAGTAAGTATTCACAAGACTCTATACCAGATGAGACATTTACATCATGCATGTTGAACAGTACTACCTCATTTTCATTGGTTTTGATACTTTTCAAGAAGCACATTTAACATTTGAAAAGCACAGCTGTCATTTGACTCCCACCAGATTCCCTTTAGATGGAATTCTATTGGTCCATTGTCAGGAGGGTAGGCCCAGGGCTAGATTCCAAGGAGGCTAGAATCAAAGCAGGATGTATCACAAAGTTGGACAAAGTACACTATTAAAGCATTCTACCAGTATCTGACAGCCTAGAAACTTTTGGAAAAGGTGAAAACCTGCTGATGGGTTGGCATTAGTTTCAAGGAGAAAGTACTGATCCAAAGTAAGCTAGATGCATATGTAGCAGAGGATGGCCTTGTCATGCCTCAATGGGAGGAGAGGTCCTTGGTCCTATGAATATAGTCCCACCAATATTTTCATCTCAGTCCATCAAGACAATTTTGGAGTGTAATTGCCGAGGTATGTGAGGATGTTTTTAAAAACTGTTTTAAGCCACCACTTACAACAGTTTGTAACAGCAGCAACAAGAAATGAACACATACAAGGACCCACTTAACTAATGGAAAGGGCCTTTGGGATTGAGCCTAGTGCCTGTCAGGCAAGTGCTCTGCCATTCAACTTTGTCTCCAACTGTCCTTCTTCTTGCTATCCTCCTCCTCTTCCTCCACAGTTCTGCTAATTAAGGCAGGGTCTAATACCATGGCATCTTTTAATTGGTGTATAGATATACCAATGTGTCTATGTATGTATAAAATTAGATACATCTCAATCAGTCTTTGTAATGTTACCTGTATGTATGCAATCTCAGAGCCATCACCTGTTATTGGTTAGCCAACCTTGGGGCAAACCATTTCTCCTGCTCATGGCATGCCTCAGTTGCCAGCGTTCTTTGATTCAATCCTCTTCAACAAATGAAGCCCAAGCCTCCTCCCAATACTAATGGAAATGGTAGAAAGAAGACAGTGATGTGCACTTTGGGGGATTCACTTGTAAACAGCACTATGGCTTCCTGTTCTTGTTTATATAACTTTCTTCAGGGAATATACCTTGTCACGCGCATACTCATGGAATACTGGACTAACCCAAGCTATGATAGATGGAGGCTATCCCAGTGAACTTGAAAAGGACCTCTCAGGTTCTAGAATGAGACTTCTTCCCTTGATGCCCAACTCCTGAGTGAACCTGCTCTATAAGCATCCATTTCTATTCTGCTGATGATATAATGGTATAAAAGAATATTTGTTGTTTCGAGCTGTTAAGTGTGTTGTAAATTTTTTTATAACACAAATGATAAGTGTCATAATTCTCAATGGCCACCTTCAAGTATCCACTGCTGAGGAGACACTGAACAGAGAGAGATGGACTTGTCACATTCTTGGTCCTTTCCTATTATCATCCAGTTCAGTAGCAGTACAATGGTTGTAAGCATGGAGAGACCACGAGGGTAGAGGGGGAAATTATTTACAGTCACAGGAACATGGGTTCTCATCTCCCAAAGCCAGTCAATCTACAGTTGGTCCTAGATGTTCAACCTCACAAAATTAGGGAATAACATTGAAACATCCTATGAGAAAACCAGCCGCCGGTGGCTGATGCTCATGCTCAATTCTTCCTTCTGTGGTACAGTTAGGTTCCTGCTTCAGAAATATGGTGACTTCCCATCTTACATGCCTGAGTAGGTTTAATATTGACAGAAGAAAGACTCTATTGAAGCTGTATCTGAGGGACCAGCTCAGATATGATTAGTACACTCGTTTCTGAAACACAGTACATATTTTAAATCAATAATAACGTGTACTACTGTGTCCCTACAGGAGGGAGCTTAAGCTTTCGGTCCCTACAATTCTGACACAGAGAGTTATGTTTTGCAGAGCTTGTTTTAAAGATGAAATACTTCCACTCAGGTCTCTGTAATTAAACTACAGTGATCACTTGAGCAGTTTGAATTCTCTAAGTAGCAATCTAGAAACGAGAAAAGTCAACATTTCAATAGGATAATTAGACTTGACCATCATGGAAAAGTAGGACCATAGTTGCTTGTAAAATGCTCACATAGAGCGGTTTTTTCATGCAGGCTTTGTAATCCTTGGGTTATCTTTTAACAGAGTCCATGTCTAACTTGATAGATGAGGGCAGACATGGAGTCTGGTTATCCACGTGGCTTAGTGGATAGGCTGCCAAATATTAGTCATATGAGCCGGATTGTGCTAGGTTGACAGTAACCAGCCAAATCACCCACTGAGTACAGAGGAGGCTTGGGCCAGTTAAATCAGCTGAGGCAGTTTAAACACCAAATCTTAAATGAAATGATTGTTGTGAGTACCTAAGTGTCAGACTTGTGAAGAAGAGTGAGCAAGAAGTACGTAGGAAGTGGAGTTTGAAACCATCTAGCACACTATGATCACCTTTTCCCTAGTTCGTATAATCCAAGAACCATTTCCAGAAAGTGGAATACATTAACAATGAAACTGAATGTAGTCCAAATATAGTACTCTGCTCGCACCATCTATTACACCCATAACTTCTCTTACTGTCTACCATTTGTGGGTGCTAGATAGTATTTTCTATTAATAAGTCATCCCTTAATTCAATGTCTCTTTTAGCCAACATTTATTGTGTAAATATTTATTGTGTACATTCTTTGCAACAGACTCACTTTGGAGATTGAGACTAAGTAAACTGTATCATGTATGTGACAAACACACCTTCTAAATTCTAGGAAACTCGCTTTTACAAAACACAAGTGATGTCATTCCGAGAAGTATGTTTAATAAGAAATGGATGGACAGAATCTTCAGAGAGAGAGAGAGAGAGAGAGAGAGAGAGAGAGAGAGAGAGAGAGAGAACTTTGTTAAATCCTTTTTTCCCCTTTTTATTACTTTTTGCCTGAACCAAATGCATTTTCCCAAGTATCTGTTTAGGAGTCACGGTCTATTTTATACTGGGACACTCATTTGAGAAAACCAGATTTTTTTTTCTGAAAAAAATCTGATAAACACAAATTCACAGTAGTGTGTTTTCCACTCAATACACAACAGCCCTATAACTCCAGTGCCTGCTGAGTTCTATCCTCTGGGTGCCTCTCTCCTAGTTGTCTCCCAGATAATAGAAATTACAGGAAAAGAACAAAATAAGCTTACTTATGTTGTGTTTTACCTAAAATTACTTGAATAAAAGAAACATTTGCTTTAAAAGGAGGGACATTCTTTATTTACTAGTAGGAATTTAAATCAAAACCTTTCAACATCTATTAAGAGTGTCCTTGTCACAAGACTGAGACCACAGGTAAATCTTGATCTTGTTGTATGCTTTGGGTTAGGCTTGACCCTCCTATTGCATATGACCCTCCTTATGTCATCTTTGCCCCAGTGTTGGCTTTGGACAAGCATGGAACTTTTAATCTTATCCCACGGTGCATTCTTATGAGTTCCAGATCAAAAGTATTATGGAAAAAACAAAACAAAACAAAACTGTTCTCTGATAACCATAAACATGTAGAGTGACCTTAAGAAATATTGATGGCCCGCCCTGACTGGCGCGGGGGCCCTGGGAGGGGCGCAGCGTCCAGGGCGGCTGGGCTGGGGTGGCGAGAGCTCTCAGGGCCTTCCTCTTTCCGTGACTCCACAGAGAAGTTCTATGACTCTCATCCAGTTGCCAAAAAAATCACAAGTCTCATAGCTGAAATGATTGCACTTGACCTTCAGCCATACTCCCTTGTCGACAACGCTGGCTTTAACAGGCTGCTCGAATACTTGAAACCTCAGTACTCTTTACCCTCCCCTTCCTACTTCTCTAGAACAGCTCTCCCAGGTATGTATGACAATGTGAAACAGATAATTATATCACATCTGAAGGAAGCTGAGAGTGGTGTGGTTCACTTCACCTCTGGAATATGGATGAGTAGCCAGACTCGTGAATACCCGACCCTTACAGCTCACTGGGTCACCTTTGCAACCACTGTCCGACCACATTGTGAGGACGGACCACCATTGCTCAGCACTTTTAGATGTGTCACAGATCGACTGTGACTTTAGCGGAAATAGCATTCAGAAGCAGCTGGAATGTTGGTGGGAAGCCTGGGTGACTTCCATTGACCTTCAGATTGGCATCACTGTCACTGACAATCCAAGCATAGGAAAGATGCTGAGTGAGGGTGAACACTCAAGTGAATCTGATTGTGAGTGAGGCTCTCAAGAGCCAGAGGATGGTGCAGAACTTACTGAGTATTGCCCGGAAGCTGTGTGAGCGGGTCCATCGGTCACCCAGAGCAAGAGAGAAGTTAGCAGAACTGCAGAAAGAGTGCGAGCTGCCACCGCACCAGCTGATCCAGGATGTACCGTCTAAGTGGATCACATCGTTCCACATGCTCGAACGTCTGATTGAGCAGAAGAGGGCAGTCAACGAGGTATCCATTGAGTGTAACTTTAGAGAATTGATCAGCTGTGACCAGTGGCAGTCTGTATGCCATGTGCTGAGACCATTTGATTCTGCAAGCCGAGAGATGAGTGCCCACATGTCCACACTGAGCCAGGTCATCCCCATGATCCACATCCTCAGCAGGAAGGTGGAGATGCTGTTTGGGGAGACCATGGGCATTGACACCATGCTTAAGTCCCTGAAGGAAGCCATGGCGAGCCGCCTGTCTGCCACCCTCCATGACCCCAGGTACATCTTTGNCACACTGNTGGACCCTCGCTACAAAGCTTCCCTGTTCACAGAGGAGGAGGCAGAGCAGTACAGGCAAGACTTAATCAGGGAGCTAGAAATACTGAATTCTACCTCAGAGGACACTGCCACCTCCAATGGCTGTGACTCAGGGTCCCCACTTAAAGACACTGGCACAGAGGAGAGCCTGTGGTCACTCGCACCGATAAAGAGAGATCAGAGGGAGAAGCTACCTGAAGACATGGTGCTTGCATGTTTGGAGGAAGAGGTGCTGGAACACAGCTGTGACCCACTTACCTACTGGAACCTGAAGCGGTCATCGTGGCCTGGGCTGTCTACCTTAACAGTCTGATTTCTGGGTTGTCCCCCAAGTACAGTTCCCTCAGAAAAGCTGTTCAGCCCACCCATGGATGCTGGCAGCTTTGGCCAGCCCAGGCTCATGATGGAGCATTTTGAAAAGCTCATCTTTTTAAAAGTGAATCTTCCTTTAATATGCTTTCAGTATTGAACTCAGAGATGGAGCCGCCAGACTGGAAACGAGCTTCAGAGTACCACTGTTGTACCAGGGCTGACTTGCCAGGCAGGGCCATGCAGGGCACCGGACCAGGCATCTGGGGCTACCTGCCCATTCTCACCGTAATCTCCACATGTGCCCTACTCCTCCTTCAGGCCAGGTGTCCAGGTGCGTTTTCAGAAGCCCACTAGAAACAAAGTCTTGGCAGTTATGAAATAGGATGATCAGGTTTAAAACTATAAAGGTTTTTTGGTTTTGTTTTGAGGGGATAGTAATCAGTATTCCATTGTGTAGATGTACCACATTTTCTTTATCCATTCTTCAATGAGGGACATATTTGTGATTACCCTTTGATGCATGTTAGATGACTTGTAATATATTTCTGAGCTCTTTATAAAGCTTCTTTGGTAACTGTTCAGGTTATTTATAGTATATGAATACCAATCAAAACTAAAAGAAAGGTGATGTGTAAACTTAGGTGGGTTCTCTTCAATTTTAGGCAAATCTTGATGGATGCTGCTTAGTTAAAATATTAGCTGAGCAGGATGGTTCTAGGAGGCTTCCTTTGTTCCTGCTGCTGCTGGATTACATTTTTTAAT
Organism: Mus pahari; assembly: GCF_900095145.1. NCBI lineage: Eukaryota > Metazoa > Chordata > Mammalia > Rodentia > Muridae > Mus > Mus pahari. Next base: position 113,545,656 of record NC_034594.1, on the reverse strand, counting down.
TGCTAGTTCCTATATCTAAAAAAGAAGTTTTTCATATTTTAACTTCTTGACCTCCAATTGGTACCATTCTATATTTTTATGATAGTTTCCACATTTTATTATGTGTAGCCTCCTTAATGCCTTGCTATGTCTTAATGGACAATAGGTTTCTTTGTTAGTGATGTACAAAATAATAATGTGCTTTTGCGATTGTTTTTGTCTTAGAGTTGACAAAATATATAACTAATCTGGAATAGTAGTAAATAAGTCCTTGCATGATTAAACGTATAGTGTTTATATTAAGCTAAAAGTCACATTAAATAAATTTATGGTTAAACATTGGCTTCAACGTTAATTTTCATTGTTTGGTATAAAACAGAGGAGTTTGAAGAAGGGCAGCTGGGAGGGACTGTAAGATGGAAAGAGAGGGGAATTGATGTAATTCTGTTACAATTTAAAAAATTAAAAACATAGAAAACTAAAAGCAAGCTTTCACTACTACATTTTTTCGAAAATGATCTGCCATTAATACTCTTACACAGTCTTTTTCTATTGGCAAAATATTTCTCAGGAAACGTAAGGATTTCAAAATGGACTTTTAAATTCTGTTTTACATACTTATAACTTCTGTTTGCAATCAGGAATTGTACAACTGAGGTTGGAAGAGTCATAGTGCTGACTGGTTGTAATTCTACGAGTCATAAACAGTAAGTCCTAAATAAATGTGAAAGGCATGATCCGGAGAAAAGGGCAACTATAAAAGCTAATGCTATTATTTCCAGCCTATCTAGCATTCAAGGGCATTTAACAGTTAGGAGAATATTAGCAGCAAAGACAGATTTCATGATTAGAAGGTTCATTACTAAGAAGGCGCAGAATGCTAATCACGAGACTTTCACTTGCACTGACAAGGTCTGACCTAGCTAGCATTCATCAGTGACAGTGGAATTGCTCCCTGGTGGTATCAACCACAGGCGAGGCAGGGAAAACATGTTCTTCACGGAGGGATTTATCAAAATAAGCAGAACTGTATCACACACCAGTGCTTTCCAGCGCTCCCCAGAGAATGGCTGCGATCTTGTTGGAATCAGCTTGTTTGGACTGTAAAATATAAAATGCCCAGGGGGAGTTTGCATGTTAAAGAAACTTTTAACTTTGTCACCCCAGCACAGCTATCACATGAATCTGCACTTTAAGTGATGTAATTGACTGTGAATAGGTGCCTTACCCATGCTTACCCAGATTCAGAGTGTAAACGCTGATATTAACTAAGAATTACAAATGTCTTTCACATTCATAATTTTTTTATTTTAAAACTTTTTTATAAAAGAATAACTATTAGTGTCAATCAAAAACACATATTTTTAAGTCTAGAAAAGCATTTTCATATTTTTATTATAAATGTTTATTTAGAGGCTATTTTCCCATGTGACACAATGGTCAATAAAATGTGTCCTCCTAATCAAAACATGTGTTATGAATGACTATCAAGTCACTAAAGTTGATGCTATAAAGAACAAACTGATCACTGCCAGTTTTCTACAAAAGACTTATTGTTAATTTGTCATAAAATTAAAAAACTAAATACATTAATTAAAAATAATATAAAGCAAAATATAATTGAACAAAGATCTCAGGCTCCAGGGTCACATACATTTAAAATAATGAATCTTTACAATTCTATTTATTGTGTGTTCACGTATGCGTGCCACATGTTGAAGCATATATGTGGAAGGTAGAGGGCAATTTTCACGAGTCTCTTCTCACTTATCACATGGGACCCAGTGACTGAATCCAAGATAGCAGACATATCGGAGCCTTTCCCTATGGCATGTGTGCTTGTGAATACACACACACACACACACACACACACACACACACACGCGCGCGCACACACGCATGCCATGTAATAAAAGACCTAAGAGACAGATTTCTCAGACTAGATGATCAAATGGTTTGTGTGTGTGTGTGTATGTGTATGTGTTTTAAATTAAAATTAAAAAGAAAATTGTCAAATTATGAATAAACATCTCTTTATCCTAGATGTCCATTTGCTCATGGAACAGCTAGATAAAATTATTTTTTAAACTCTTATGATATCTCATGCAAATAAAAAATGAATGCATAGTTACCTCTTCTTTTGTAGCCTAAATGTTATATACATGCTATGCATGTTGTCTTTTCATGCTGCTTTTCTGGTCTGGATAGTCTTTGTCTCATTGAAGGTTTATTGTAGAGAGCTGTGAGCAATCGCCATTACAGGATGGTGTTGGCCTCTGTTGTTTATAACTATAAACATTTAATGTGCGCAAGTGCAAGAGTAAATTCGCGCCAAGTCACGAACCATCCCGGGGTGTACTTTTGAAATTATGAGCAAGCAGCCAATCAGGTGCAGACACGCCACACTAAGACATATATAAACTGCACCATTTCTGGGGCTCCGGGTCTTCCTCACGATGAAGCAATAAAGCTTTGCCACAGAAGAATCCGGTTGTCCAAGTGTGTTCTTGCTGGCGAGAACTTAGCTCGGGACAGTTTATCACTGGAGGGAGGGTAGCTAGGGTCACCATAAGGCAGCTGAGAAAGCCTTTAAAGGGAGTGCCTGGTGAGAGGTTAGTGGATATGCTGAATAGTTTATGAAAACTTGACACAAAATAAAAGTCATCTGAGAGGAGGGAACCTCAAATTAGATCTCCATAAGATTGGGCTAGAGGGGTTGTACAAGCTTGCAATCCCACCAGCAATAGAGGAGTGTTCCTCTTTCTCCACATCC
>NC_034594.1:113498389-113541117 GCF_900095145.1 Mus pahari | reverse complement strand
TTAAAGTCCTCTACCAGCATCATGAGGTATGCTTTTAAATCTGATTCTTGCTTTTTGGGTGTGTTGGGTTATTCAGGACTGACTGAGGTGGGAGTGCTAGGTTCTGATGATGGAATGGTCTTGGCTTCTGTTATTAAGATTCCTACATTTGCCTTTTACCATCTGGTGATCTCTGGTGTTAGTTGTTATAGTTGTCTCTGGTTGGAGCTTGTTCCTTCTGTGATTCTGTTAGCCTCTGTCAGCAGTCCTGGGAGTCCAGCTCTCTCCTGAGTCTCAGTAGTCAGATTACTCTCTGCAGGAAAGCTCTCTTCTAGCAGGGAAGGTGCACAGATGCCTGTTGGCTGAAGATGAAGATCTGCCTCCTGGCTGAAGATGTAGGCCCAAAACAGGACCTACATCCCAGAAGATGTGTTGCCTTTGCAGTTTATTCACTCACCTGCACAGACTAGCCACTGAGGGACCCTGGACACAATATGACTCTCTCACCTGCTCTGGCAGACAGAGCCCTCACAGGTGGCCACCTTTCCTCTGGTGCGGAAGGTGCCCAAATTTCTGGAGCCCAAAACAGTGTCTGTCCCAGAAGCTAGGTTGCTTCTATCTGTCCCAAAGCTGTATAGCTTCTGAGGTCGACACTCTCACCAGTGCAGACTGGAGCCTAGGTGAACCAGAGCAAAGATGGCTCCCCAACCAGCTCAGGCATTGAGAGCCCTCCCGGGCAGACACCTCTCCTCTGGTGGAGAAGGTTCTTGTATGTCTAGAGACAGAAACGGGATCTTTCCCAGAAGCTGTGTTGCTTCTGCAGGCAGCCCTCTCCTGGAAACTCACCGGAGCAAAGATGGCAAAGATGACTCTCTTACCATCTCAGGAAGTGAGAACCCTCCCAGGCGGACACCTCTCCTCTGGCGGGAAAGGTGCCACATGTGTGGAGCTAGAAATGGAGTCTGTCCCAGCAACCATGTCGCTTCTGCAGGCCGCCCTCTCCCTGGCCATGCACCGGAGCAAAGATGGCTCTCTTACCAGCTCAGGCAGTGAGAACGCTCCTGGGCAGAGACACCTCTCCTCTGGCAGGAAAGGTGCCACATGTGTGGAGCTAGAAATGGAGTCTGTCCCAGCAACCATGTCGCTTCTGCAGGCCGCCCTCTCCCTGGCAGTACACCAGAGCAAAGATGGCTCTCTTACCAGCTCCATATTTCTACCTTTTAAAAGAAATCATCCGCTTGCCTTCTCCTCCTCCTTCCCCTCCTCTTCCTTCTCCTCCTTCTCTCCCCCTCCTCCTTCTCTCTCCCCTCTTATTTCTCCCCTTCCTCTCCCTCCACTCTCACATAGCCCAGACTAGACTCAACATCTCTATGAAGCTTGGGATGGACTTCAAACTTCTGACTCTCTTATCTTTTACTTCATTAGTGATGGGATACTGTAATTCATTGAATCCAGGGCCTTATACATGTTACATCAAGACTTTATCAAATGAGATACATTCCTAGTCATGCTGTTTGATTTTTTAATCACCTCATAGTTATTAATATTTATATAATGTTTCTTTTGGTTTTGAAGACTGGAGAATTCTGAAATATTTGATGCTCCATCATTTATTGATTTTAGATTTTTTTGTTTAAATAACTCAAGTGATTTATTATAATAATTCACCCTTAATTCCTAGTCAGAGTAGTGAAAGTCGTGTTTTCTTTTGCTTCACTAAGACTAGGTCTCCTGATACATCCCAGGACCATATGGAACTCACTATGTTGCCCAGGCTAGAACACTACGATTACAGGCATGTGTCAAGCCCACCTCAGGGAAAACTGCTGGAAACTATTTTGCATTCTTCTGTGCATACATTGTCATGACTCTCTCTTAACTTTACACGAATCTCACAGGTCTTTTTAAACATAGTACATAGTTTCTTTATATTCTAAGATACTAGAAAACTGCTTTTACAAGGCAGGTTGTTTTGTCAGTCTCATTTTTCTTTCTTTGTTCATTTTTTAAAACATGGAAGTCTAGTGTTCTCCAAAATTCACTACAATTAGATTCTTTTATGAATTTATTATATGTTCCTTCCATTCTGTTAATGTCTTCTATTAGGTGTCACACTGGAGCTCTGTCAAAGTAAGTTATATGAGTTGAGTGTCTCCCTCATATTACAGGTACTGTGGTGGTTTGAATATGTTTGGCCCAAAGAGTGGCACTATCAGCAGGTGTGACCTTGTTGGAGTATGTGTGACCATTTTTGGAATAGGTGTGTCCCTGTGGGTGTGGAATTTAAGATCCTCATCCCAGCTGCCTGGAAGCCAGTCTTCTCCTAACTGCCTGCAGAACAAGAGGTGGAACTCAGCTCCTCCAGCCCCATGTCTGCCTGGACGCTGCTATGCCCGCACCTTGATTATAATGGACTGAACCTATAAGCCAGTCCCGAATAAATGTTGTCCTTATAATAGTTGCCTTCATAATTGTGTCTGTTCACAACAGTAAAACCTTAAGACAGGTACAGCTATAAAAAGGAAAGAAATTCTGCTCAGTCCTATTATGTTTTTTTATTATCATGCTGGACACTAACTTTCCTGTCTAATTTCTTTTGAGCCCAGACTCTATGACATGTGGCCCTGATGTTGGTCACTTTGAAAAAAGCCCACTCTATCAGGGAGGCTCTCTCCTCTGGATGTTTCCAGGACAGAGTTGAGTGGTAGGGTATTTGCATGCATTAATTCTAGTTCCCAGTATCAGTTTGAAGGAAGCCAGGCTTATTTTCCTTTCTTTTTCCAGTGGGTCTGCACACACAGGAAATAGTTCATTTTATTAATAATATGCTATTATATTTATTTATGTGGTAGGAAGCAGAGCACAGCATGTGTGTGTGTATGTGTGTGTGCATGTGTGTGTGTGTGTGTGTGTGTGTGTGTGTGTGTGTGTGTGTGATGATTTCCCTTCTGTGAAGTCTCCTAACATAGCTTGCTTTGAATACCACTGAACTGCACTCATGTTTCTACCTGAGTTGAATTCTATTTGTCCTCCATTTTGCTCACTTGGGAAGCTATTCTCTTTTTATTGAAGCTTTAAATACTTTCCATTAATATATACCCATTTTCAGAGTTATTAAGTTATAAAAACTTTTTTGAATTATTTAAAAATCCAAACTTAAGGAAAATGCTGATTTTCATGTTTTATTATTTTTACTGTGCTTGGAGAGATAGTGAAGTGAAGTGGTTATGGACATAAATTCTATATACACACTATCTGATTTTCATCATAGAACAGTCATAAACTCTGAAATTAGATACAAGTGATTTAGTGTCTCTAAATATTATGAGAATCCAAATAAGCTGTTATCTACAGTGCTTAGAACAATTCTGAATATATAACAAGCACTGTAGAAAAAAATTCACCTTTATAGTAGTAAGGGTGATAATGGTATTTCTTCTTTGATTTTTCACGGTAGACTTATATGTACTTTTTAAGGAACATGACCAGTGGGCTGGTGAGATGACACAGCAGATAAAAGCTCTTGCGGGCAAACCTGATGACCTGAGATTTAGACTCAGAACCCACATGGCAGAAGGAGAAAATTGACTCCCACAAGTTCCCTACACACACACACACACACACACACACACACACACACACGCACAGTGTCATGTGTTCCAGTCTCTACTGCATACATAAATATGATAAAATATTTTTAATAAAAATGTTCAGAGGTGTTCAGTTCACCCAATGTCTATACAACTAAGTCAATATTGAGTTGGAAATATGATGAGTTAGAATGCATTTTAGACTTGTTCCTGTAGAATGTGAGAACTTCGTCACTCAGTACCTTAGCACATTGGGGTCTCTGGTTGTGATGACTACGAGATTTGACTCCCTACCACTTTACAGTATCCCGAGAGGGTATCACACCAAATTCTGCTCTCCCTGGGAAACAGCAAAACTAAAAACACATGGTTTCTAAGAGATGCACATCACTTTCACACAATCTTGAACTTGGCAATCATAAATTGAACTATAAGACTATCTGCACTTCCAGAGGTCCTGAGTTCAATTCCCAGCAACCACATGGTGGCTCACAACCATTTGTAATGGGATCCGATGCCCTCTTCTGGTGTATCTGAAAGTAGCAGTATACTCACATACATAAAATAAATCTTTAAAAAAAGACTATTCTTAGTGTTTGAGCCCTGAGCCACAATTGTTCCATCCAATGTAAACATGGTCTGCTGAATAATTTGTGTTGTATAGGGCCTTAGATGAAATTTTTTATTTTCTTAAAGAAACTTGCCATTTATAATTAAAGAACTCTGTTTTAAATGTGACTCTAACCCAAGAAAATACTTATCAAGTGTTAATGTACCTCAGTCACTCAAATGTTCATTGAAAATGAGCATTAGTAATAATAAGAATGAGTCCACAGTTTAATGCATCTTCATTACTTGAACTTAATGCTTACTTTGGAGAACCGAAGACACATCACAGTCTGTCAATCATCTACATTATCCAGATGTTCAGCTGTAGTCACCAAGGAACTGCAGGCTTAGTGTTATACATCAGCCTACATTTTTACCAAAGCAATATGAGCTAGGGATTGAAATATTATACTAGAATAGTTCCTGCATACTTGTCAATCATCTTTGCTCGTTCACTTTAGGTTTTTTTTTTCTCCCTTAGGTAGCTAGGAAATGTTATCTGTACCTATGCCTTACCTTTTTGTGTTCTGATATGTGTGATCCACACCACGTCTGAGGCAGCCCCTCTTGGGAAAGCGGAATTAGCATCAAAATACAAACAGCACCAGGGCAATCCACAACAGTTGTTTATTTTTGAGATTGTATATTTCCTCCCACCAAATCCTTCCATGTTACCCACCTAATTCTCCTTCAAATTCATAGCCTCTATTTTCATAAGTTGTTATTGCATGCATATATGTATTTGTATATATATATTTCTAGATACAACCCATGGAGTCTATATAATGTTACTTGCATGTATGTTTTCTGGGTTGACCATCAGGCACTGAACAATCAATTGGTGAGCCCCTCCCACCTTTCCCCACTTCCAGATTTACTCAGTTGCCTGTAGTTCTTTGTGCAGAGTAGAGACCTCATCGGTTTTCGATGTTCAGTTTGGTGTGTTTGATGATGTCATCCTTCTTCAGCTCATATTTTGGCAGACATGTTGGTGAGACTTTGCAGGTATAGCTTCAATGGTACTAGGAAATACAATCTCAGCAAACTCCCTGACCTTTGACGCTCACAATTGTCTGCTCGTTTCTGCAACATTCTCTCTGCCTTAGGTGTGGGCATGTTCTGTAGATGTATTAATTAGAACTTGGCTTTGCAACTCTGCATTTTAGTTGGTTGGTTTTGGTTTTCTGTAGTGGTCTCTGTCCCTTACCAAGAGAAGTTTCCTTGATGAGGAGTGAAGACAGATATGTGTCTGTGGGCACAAGGTATACTGTTATTGGGGATTGTGTTGGTTTAGTGAATTAGTGGTTGTGGATTCCCCTCCAATAACATTGATTTCACTAGCACCGAATACAACAAATCCTCTGGGAAACACGGAAAGCATTCTCATAAGGGGAATTTATAGTTCTAAATGATCACATTAAAAAAAAATCAGAAGGTACCCAAACAAACAGTTTGATGATACAAGTCAAAGAGTCAGAAAAACAAGAAGAAACCAAACTTAAACTCAGTGTATGCCAAGAAATAATAAAAATTGGAGCAGAAAGCAACCAAATAGAAACAAAGAAAGCAATACAAAAAAAATCTAAAAACATCTAAAAGCTGGTTCTTTGAAAAGATAAAAAAAAGACAGACCTTTGGCTTAACTAAGAGAGAGAGAGAGAGAGAGAGAGAGAGAGAGAGAGAGAGAGAGAGAGAGAGAACCTAAATTATCAGAATCAGAAATGACTAAGGTAGCCAGGTGTTGGTAGCATATGTTTTTAATCCCAGCACTTGAGAGGCAGAGGTAGGCGGATTTCTGAGTTCGAGGCCAGCCTGGTCTACAAAGTGAGTTCCAGGACAGCCACGGCTATACAGAGAAACCCTGTCTCAGAAAAAAAAAAAAAAAAAAAGGAAAAAAAATTAAAAGAAATGACCAAGGTAACATTATCACAGACACCAAAGAAATTCCATAGTATAAGGGGATATTTTAAACCCTGAATTCCATCGAGCTGGAATAGCTAAATGATGGATGATTTTCTAGATGCAGCTAAAACACCATAATTAAACCAAGAAATCAATACCCTAAACAGACCCATAACAAATGAGTTTAAATGGGTCAGTTCTGCTCTAGCAAATAAAATATTCTGAGAGAGATCAGAGAATATCATTGGTCAAAAAATATTAAGCTTGGCATCAGGGGAAGAGGAAGACATCCAGAGATCTGTCAATCACCATGCTATCCAGCGCAGGTGGGGAAAGAGCGCCCCCCACAGCCCTGTCTGCAACCACTTCATGTGGTGCAGGGGTGGGAAGACTTCCATAGATCTGCCTGCTGCCATGCCACATGGGCAGGCTGTAGACACCTAGAGGCCTGCTGCTTGTCACCACACCACACCACGTGGTGCTGACAGAGGTGGTCCTCAGGGCACGGGTGAGCCAGTCCTGAGTGCAAAAGCACAGGCATACTGGCCCTGCCCGTTCATCTGCTTCGAGGTTGACAGAGCTGGCCCTGGGGTCATAAGAGTGCATATGGTGGCCCTGCCCCTCTCTGGCTCAAGCACTCAGGGGAGAGCAGACCCTACACCTCACCTGAGCAGAGCAGTAAACCTGGCCCTGGGGGAGGGGGCGCCAGGGAGTCAGCCCTTGTGGCCTAGCTACACTCACTGGCTGTAGCACTCAGGAGAGTAGGCACTGCACTGCGCCTGTGCAACACAGTAGAGTTGGCCCCCGATCGTGTGTGAGCTACCCATGAGGGTGTGAGAAAAAGAACTGGCCCAGAAAGAGCACGTTGCAGAGTGGGCCTCATGACTCAAATGGACATCATAGTGGAACTAGCTCTGGAGGTGTGAACAAACATGAGAGTAAGAGAGCTGCCACTGCCTCCTTCTGATGGAGGCATTGGGTGGCCAGAGTACTTTTGGAGAGCACCTCTTGGCGGTGCTGATCAGGGAAAGCCAGAGGCTGGCCAGCTCAGCTACCACCCTGGCCCAGATCCAGGCCTTTGTGCTGGCCCACTCTGAAATCTACATCATCTGTGGGGTCTGTCCTGCTGATCCAAAGCTGCAGGATCTCCATGACATAGGGCTGCAAGAGGAGGATCCTGTTGAGGATCCAGTATTGATGGTGTGGCAGAAGCCTGAGACTTCGAACAATGCCAATGACTCATTGCAATGAACATTTGCAAGTGAAGACATGTGGACAGAGAGATGCACTGTAGGACACACTGTGACCCACTACAGCTTCCATGACAAGATATTTTCTATCCTTTGTTTTGGTGTGTGTGTGTGTGTGTGTGTGTGTTTGTGTTTATATTGGGGGTAAGACTACAGTTGTGGAGGGCAGATATAAGGGGATGAGGAATTTGAGCAGTATAATGCAATTTTTTTAATGTCCATTTTATTTCTGAATAATAGACAGAGACCTGGTATTTCTACTGAGAAGCTGCAAACCTAAGCTGGGCAGGCTCTGAGCTATTCTGACCCTCTAAACCATTTACCTCCCTGTCACAGGCCCCATGTTACCTGCAGTTTGAGTCTCTTTCTGGTTCACTCTGTTCATATGTATCCTCACAGCGGCTCTCTCACACAAATCCTTTGGCGACCTGCTCATCATGACTCCTCTTGGACCTTTTCTTGTGGCCACTTATTCTCCTTTCTCATGGCCCCTTTTTCTCCCTCTACCTGGGAGACACACACACACACACACACACACACACACACACACACACACACACACGAAGTCCCACCCTATTCTCTTCTGCCCAGTAAATTGGCTGGTCAGCTCTTTATTGACAAATCAGAAGGTGATGGAGACGGGTGATGCTTCATAAAAATAACAATACTGAAGTCCAAGTCTGGCCTGTCCTCAACTCTCTCCCTGATATAGAAACCAGCATTTGAATAATACAACCTTTACACAGTACACAGAAAGATCATCCCTACATTGTAGGACCAAGGTTTATGATGTGAAAAGAATTAATAAAAAGTTTTTTTTTTAATGAGCAATGCAATTTTTAAAAAGCACAGAGCTGAAATGTCTCACCTTCTGCTAGTTCAGGTCCTATGCGGAATTGTTTTGTACTACGTGTTAAATGGGTCTTTATAACCCACCTAATGGACATAGCCCAGACCCTGTGGAATATGAAATTCCAAATATATGAATATATATTTGCCATTTCGATATATATATATGAGAGAGAGAGAGAGAGAGAGAGAGAGAGAGAGAGAGAGAGAGAGAGAGAGAGAGAGAGAGAGAGAGAGAAATTTTATGGCCTTTTATGTGTGGGCAGAGAATATAAAACCTTTAAAAATAGATGCTGCAGCATCATTACACATCTAAGTGAATTATGAAGATTTACACAGAATCAGTCGTTTTAAGCTACAAAGCCAACACTTGTTATATAAAAAACATAGGCATGTATTAACACAAATACCAATGACAGAATTCAGCATTCCTTTTTCTAGGAATTAATAGGCATTTCTTTTGTCCCTATTAATTTGCATAAGTTAATGATGTTAAAAAAGTTAAGAAATCCTAGAGGATGTAACCTCATGAGCAAAGTGTAAACACTTGAAAGAAATATTAACCCCATCTCTATAATTCTACCCAATGTTATGTGATAGCTTATTTTTTCTTATAATTTTCCTACCCTATCAACAGCAAAAGCACTTCTGAACTGTCATTGTAGGGTTTAGAAGCAGAAAAAGTTACTAATCTATAAACAGAGTTTTGAAAGAGAATGTAATTTACAAAAATATAGAGTGTTTCTTTAAAAGTAGCCACATTAGAATAATCATGTGCCAAGACCGTCACAAGAAATTAATTTCTCTATTAAGAGCAAGCAAAGACCCTATCCTAAAATAAAGCCTTTCCAGGAGGCATTGTTCACAGAAGCCTGAGGGGGGCACGAATCCAATCCAGGCTGGAAAAATCTGCTCCAGGATTGACTGGTTACCCATCTCCCTGTGCCTGTAAGGTGCTGTGAAACACAAGTGCTTTCTGAATCTCTGTCTGTGGAGGAGCCCTGGGAGGGGTGGGACAGAGGTGACATCCTGGCTCTCTGAGGCACCTGCTCTTCTCTGAACCACACAGGAGTCAGGAGCCAAGCAGGGAGAGCTTCAGCCGCACTTCAGAGGGTGTTCTCTAAGTAAGAACATGAAGCTCAAGACAACTGCCTCCCTTCTCTTCTTGTACCTCAGTTCCTCACTGCTCATCTGCATAAAGAGTAAGCCCTCCCCAGTTATCCACACCCTGCCTCTCTTCCTGGCTTATTAGATCTCTTGCGTATAGTTCCAAGGAAGGGTGTGTTTGTTTCTTGTAGATGTTAGCAAGTGCTCTTAAGGTTAAGATAGCACTTTTGTTCCAGGTTTTAGGTTTTAGGTTCTCAGGCTGTTTTATCTGTTGACTGAAGAGCATGAAACTGAATGAAATAGCCAGGAGAAAACAGATTTTTTTCGTTTTACTTTTCTTTTCTTTTTTCTTTTCTTTTCTTTTTTTTTTTTTTGTATTTGCACACTTGTGAAATAGTTTGTGGCCCTTTATAGTTGGTCTTTGTTAAAGGGATGCCACTAATAAGTTATCTTGGCTCTTACTCTCATATGCTATGAATTTGTTTCCATACGTTAATAATTCTGCATTGCAACACTTGTTCTTGTAATCAGAGGAGCGGTCTCAAGGTTTCCTAAAGGAGAATGGTTAAAACTGTACTTTTTCTCACGACTAGAGAAATAGTCATATAGTTGTGTGCTTCTGTCTGATTAACAAAGACATCATTTTTACAAACTTCTCCAAATATAAACAAGAGTGACGCTGCCTGCCCCCCACCCGTGATAATCTCGTTATGTTTGTGGCAGTATGAAGAATCAGGGAGAATGGCTCCAGCTGTGTGTTTATGAAGGGCCATAGCTATTGTACTCATTTCAAGAGAAGACAAGGAGAGTGTGTGTCTGTCAGAGGGGCCATGTGATTCGTGTCTGTTGCATCTGAATATCAATACGGACAAAGGAAGGAGCAGCTGTCTTCCTATGAGACCACTGGCACCAACACAGTGGTGGGTAATGTGGGTCATGTTCTGTCACTGCAACAGTGCTGTGAGGTTCTAACTGGTATGGTTTACAGCTGGACAAACAGCCGAGATTAGGTGAAGACATACACAGGTCCTCTTGCTAGGCAGCTGGGACAGCCAGAAAAGCCACATCAAACTTCAAATAAATACTAAAATGCTCATCATAAAGCCCAGGGAGGGAAAAAAAAAAAAAAAAAAAAAACCTCAGAGATGTATTGGATAAAGAGTTGTAATTTTAAAGTTGTTCGTCCTCTTTCAAACATAATGGGCTCCAAGTAACTTGCAGTGGGTGAGAGGTACCTTACCTTGATATACACAGTGGGAGGATACACACAGAAGAGAGACATAAAATGAAAAATGATGCCCTTTTCTTTGTGGCAAAGAACTTTGTCATTTTGTGAAATACTTATTAAATTGTCTACAGTGTTCTTTAGAGCTCATATATGTAACTTCTCAAACATGTAACTATTTAAAAGAGAACATGCATAGGAACACACACTCTCTTTGTTTCATTTTTCTTTACCAATAGACTCTAAACAAATATTTGTAACTACTTCATTTATTCTTCAACAAAAATTTTTTTTTAGTTTAAAGTGGTAAATTTGAAGCTTCATTTTATTGAGCTTTTAAGCAGACAGGTGGCCTTTTATCTGTGTTATATTTGTTGCCAGGGAGTAACAGTATTGCCTTGGTACTCAGAACGTTTCATTTACACTATTTGGGGCAAAAGAGTTTCAGTTGGTGACTCGGGTCTGCTTGGATCCAAACACACTCTATAGGTCAGGCTAGCCTCTTACTTGTGATCTCTAGCCTCAGCCTCCCCAGTGCTGGGATTACAGGTATGCACCACCATGCAGCCAATAAATTAAATTTAGCATTACTTTCACAATGTGATACCAGAGATCAAATCTAAGCATCCCATAAGTGCTAAGCAGGTGCTCTTCCACTAAATTCCTTCCTCATCTCTTTCAAGTTTATAATTTTGAAGAGGGTTTTACTAAGTTCCAAAATGGCCTTAAACTCATTTTGTAGTGAAGTTGGGCCTTGAACATTTTATCTTTCTGCTGAAGGTCTGTCTCTAGAGTCTGTATTCTCAACTGACATGTGCTATTCCCATGTGGCAACAGTATGCACTCAGCTCAGCACACCACACGCACATAGGAAAACTTAGTGATTAGTGTCTGACTACTTGAAATCTAGTATCATATTAGTTTTTATTCACATTTTGAAATTTATTCTCTTAAATGTAAGGAAAAGGAGCTATTACTGGCTCCAGATTAGGTCACTTCTGTAGAGTTGTGCCTTGACTCCTTGTCAGACAGATGCTGTTCATTCTTAGCACCCTACTCGCTTTCCATCTTGCAGTTAAGATTACACAACATGAGGAGTATTAGAGCAGACTTCCACATGGGACATCTACTTCCTGCTTCTCAGTTGGTAGGTAGGCAGCCATTTCCCTGAGCTGGGCCTTCAAGAATCTGTTCTCTTGATTGTTCTTATATCTGTTCCAGAGTCTTGCCAAGTTTATTCAGACATATAGGATCAGGTGTACTTTAATAACTCGAGTAGGGCCTTCTCATTTTGCTTCTGACATATTAAGCGAGAATCTTATTGGTGTGAGACTCTCCTGTGGCCCATTATTTTGTAGCTATGTTAAATAATGGGAGCCCATTCTAATAACTGTTGTGACCTTGATATTAGCTTGCTATTTGAGGCTTTTAAGAAGCTCCCATATTAAAGCAGCCTTCAATTTACATAGCAATTTGTGTCTCCTTTTCATTATTCTGTTATAACTTCAGAGAAAAATGGAATTTTCTCTATGCAGCAGTCATGTCTAGATTAATGTGAATTATTTTAATTTATATTCAGAGCATGACCAGTGCATATAACAGGAATGTAATTTGAGAAAACCATTATTAGGATTATGTGCTCAACATAAAAGAAGCTTAAGGAGCATCTTGTGAAAGCTAGAAATTATTAAGTAACTGAATTTGAATAAAGTCCTCATAAAGAGTGTTTCCTAAAGGATAAATAAGGTCTACAAAGATAGGATGTGGTCTGATTTATTCAACCTTAGTGCTATTATTAAGAAATAATTGAATTTTCTCAAAAGATCGGAGAAGCCTGATGTAATTTACTATGGGATAGCCACTTATGCTTTAACATTCTACACTTGCAGGAAGATTTAGAACTTTGATAAGTTGGATGCTCATAAAGCAATGTGTGTCACAGTGCTCACCTTAATGCCAGTGGGAGAGGGGCGCAGTGTGTGCCACAATGCTCACCATAATACCAGTGGGAGAGGGGTGCAGTGTGTGTCACAGTGCTCACCATAATGCCAGTGGGAGAGAGGCGGAGTGTGTGTCACAGTGCTCACCATAATGCCAGTGGGAAAGGGGCGCAGTATGTGTCATGGTGCTTACCATAATGCCAGTGGGAGAGGAGCTACTGCTTCTTCATACTTAAGTAATTTTCTCCTCAGTTTATAATAAGTTTTACTTTGTACAAGCTACCCATTACTTCCCACAACAATGCAGAATCCATTTTAATTTCTCTTTTCATAAACTCATCATAAGCAGACCAGATTTTTTTCTCAAGAGTTTCTTGCTTTCTCCATCTTTAGTGATTTTCAGTGATGACCATTTATGATCTTATAGTTTCAAAGTTTGCTGTTGAGTGGGCAAGGCCAGCAAGGATGTTTCATTTTCTTGCAGTTTTCTTGCTGATTCTTAGGAAGTTTCCAAGAAAGCCAGTTTTGTTCTTTCAGCAAAAAGATGTCCCCTTTTTACAGCACTGCTCCATCACACCAGATTTAGCTTTACTGTTGATGCTTACATTGCCCTTAACTGTTATGTTCTATGTCACACACTAAACTGCAAACTCAGTATGTTTGTTTGATGTATTTATGCTTTCCCATAAGGCTGTTGGTTGACTGTAGGAATCATGAGTGTTTTGGTCATGATTATTGGAAATGGAGCTAAGGTTGCTCGTCCTTAGCTTCAAGATGGGTTAGTTGCTAGAATACAAAACTTCATTAATCACTTCTTAGTCTACTGATGTACATGTTAAATAGTTGAGGTCAAGTAGTTGAGACCAAGAATCTCTTTTGAAATGTATTGAATAAAAGACCCTCAATCTTTAAAGTTGTGAAATTTATATTTTCTTCATTAGGATAAACAACGAAAGCTAGCTTGTAGCAGTACCCAATTAAGTATTTAAATTGATCCCAGCCATGGCTGCATTGTGATTCTCAATACCTTCCAAAATGTTCTGGGTTCTCCAATGTAAGACACACACACACACACACACACACACACACACACACACAGAGTTTATATTTTGATTATTTTGATGTGCTTTAAACAGCTCAATGGCTAGGCCACTTTCTAATTTTTACATGCTTAACCCACTTCTCTCCAAATATTCTCTAATCATTATGTACTAAAATCTATATTCCATCTTTGCTGCCCTGGACCCAGTTGGGCAGCCAGCCCTCTTGGTGTCACTCTTCTTCAGCTCCTACATGGTGGCTATGCTCTCTGTCCTGCACCTTCTTAGGTGTGAAATTTTTCCCTTCCTTCTGGCATGGTGGATCTCCTTCTTCCTTCCTCCCTAGCCTGAAAATCCCGAATTCCCACCTCTGTCTGTCCTGCTCAGCCATTGGCAGCTGGCAACTTTATTTACCAATCAGGAATAGCTAGGGGCAACACTCAGTGTCTTACATGCAGACATGCAGATTCTAAGCAAACAATTTTAGGGACCCAAATTAACATAATACAAGCAGCATTAGACCAAACCCACTACACTAACTAAATAAGGAAAATATGTCCTTATGAGCTAGTGGTACATCTCAGTGGAGAACGAGATAAATAAGAGAACTGTGGGATTTACAGTGAATAACATTTTTTTTTTTCTGTAGAATATATCTAATGCAGAAGTCCTGAGGCAGGAGCATGCCTATAGACTTTGAGAGATTGTTGCATGTTCTGTTCAATTTGAGTGGATGGATGGAAAGAGGATATGAGTGTAGGTGCCAGTGATGTTACTAATAGTATCTTCAAGTTTAAAAAGCCCTACCTAGTAGCCATTATTAAACTCACTAGTATACTTAAAGCAAGACAGATTAAAGAGTATACTCAAAACACAGCTATAAGGTGACACAAATGAGATTTTCAATCTTTGATCTATCTAGATCTAAGAAACACGCAAGCTCTCAATAGTCAAAACATAAATGATCAGGACTTGTGCAGGCTGATATGTGCGGCCTGACCCTGTTAGCACGAAATCAGCTAGAATGGAGACAACTACAAATAGCATCTTCGCAGGATTCGGGAGAATGTGTTTAAAGAAGAACTGGGTCCCAGACAATCAGGTATCTATTTCACCTTTATGCTACTCTGAGTTTAAAAAAAAAAACACTCACAAAGTTAACTGACGCCTCAGCCTTGTGAGTGAAATCTGCAAAACTGGAGCTGCTGGTGTGTGGCCTCCGCTAACCTTGTCACCATCATCTTTTTGGTCCTTCACATTGTCGTAGTAATTTCCAGATGAGTGACTCTTTTCTCTGGATTCAAAATTCATTGAAACTTTTACATAACTTCGTTCAGGCAAATTGGAAAGTGCGGGGTGCTAATGAGGCCAAGCTTATGATTTATTCTCTCAATACAGTTCCCATTGCTTTGCAAAGAGACCAGCTCCAGACGAGCAAATTAAGCACTGCCACTTGTAAAAGCAGCTGTGGATAGCACCAGTAACTTTTTCATGCAGATAATTTGTTAATTTGATTTTACATATAGCTATACTTTCTCAGCTAAATTCTGGCTCTCCAAGATCTGGTCCCCCCCCCCCCCCCCAGGAAGAAGAAGATTCCCCTATAAACCAAGTGATGCTGTATAGCCTTGCCCCTTCATTGATAATGGTTGGCTGAGTAAAGATGCCTACAGCCTACAGCTGGGCAGAAGAGAGTTAGGCAGAGCTTCAGTTCCCAGGGCTGGGTGTCTGAGGCCGATACCATGAGGAGGAAAGAGGAGATAGTGGGGAGAAAGAAGAAGACACCACGGGGCAAGGGATTGTGAGAACAGGCAGTGAAGGCTGGCCAGTTGGAGGAAGGGTAAACCAGGCAGAACATGGAAAATCATATCTTGGGGTTATTAATAGGGAGACGACTCTGAAAGCATCATGGCTAAGGCCAATACAGTCATCCTTGTGAGGCCATTACCACCATCCTGGTGAGGCCATTCTAGCCATCCTGGTGACGGGTGCCAGTGAAGGTCTGGATATCTGAAGCACCCACCAGGAAGAATCAAGCGCTCTGCATGCTCCCAGCTGTGTAGCACAACTGACGGCAGGCATCTCTTTTTTCTTAAATATGAATAGTTTTCACACAGCCATTGTTCATGCCGTCAGAATTTAGGAGTGTGATTTAAATGCCATATAAACTTCCTAAACATTGGTAGATTGAACTATTTAAAACTTTGGTTCCCTTGAACCCAGTTCCCTGGTATCAAAAAGTATGAGGAGTCAATACCAGACTTCTGGCTTTAAGAAGGGAAGCATTCACATGAATATAATGGGCAACTGAAATCATTCAACTGAAGGGGAGGGATTCAGTGGGAAAGTCGTGAGTCAATTTTGTGACTAGGTTCCACCTGTAGGTAGCAACCCATTGCTCAAGCTAAAGTATGAAAGATTATGTGTCACATATTCGTCACCAGTAGCATGAGTTCTGAGTAAACTTTCAAATACCATGAGGCTTTATACATTTAATGGACAATTTCATTTGTGACTTGCGATAAAACTCCAAAGACCATGAGCTTTAGGAATAAATGGTTTTCACAACCCAGATATTGTAAAAAATTCTAATTCTCAAAGTCATTTATTATTTATTCTGATGGGCAACGGTCTGTGCTAGAACTGGACTGTAGATTTTCTCAGCTAGAATTCGTCTCACAGGTGGCTGCAGTTCCACAGCTCTCTGTTTTTCTCCCATTAGTAAACTTTTCTTTAAAATCAAGCTGAGTGCCTGTTACGTAATGTTCCTAGGAGACATTTCATTATTAGTTATGTAAAGTTAGTGAATTTATTAATGAACAATCAAATATTTCCATTTTAAGTAAATGTGTTTTTGACTGCTATGATATATATTTGTATGTATTTCTCTAAGTTTACCTATTACAGTCAAAACTCTTGGAACCTCTCTAGTTTGACATTTCACAGATCACGTGGTTTTAGGTAAAGTCTGAGATACATCATTTTGCACACCATCCCGGTTGTTTGCTCCAGTCTCTCTTGGAGCTCACTTTAGAATGTTTGAACTCCTACTGTCTTTCTCTTTTGTTAAGTTGACTTGCTTATATGTTCTCAGCTCATATGGTTTTCAGCTACTTAGTATGTCCCTTGATTTATTAGCAGAGGTTTGAAGTTCAGTGGCTCCATGTTTCCTTTATAACTGATGCTTGCCTTTGAAATCATACCTACATCTGGGGGGATAGTGTTTGCTGTGTAGGTGGATCTCACTGAGTTCTCTGATACCCATGTGAACGTGGACGTGGCTATAACTCTAGAAAGGGAAAGGCAGAGAAAGCAAGATCCACAGGGTTTATCACCCAACTATTCTAGCCAATAACTCTAGGGAGAGTGAGAGAGCCTGTCTCAAAAAGCAAGGTGAAGGTACCTAACTTTGTCCTCTATACTTTGTATGCACATACCATGGCACACACACAGGCACCACATCTTATACACACACATACACACAAATCACAAAAATAAAATACTATTTATCTTTGTGTGCTACCATATAACTGTATTATAATTTACATTTGTTTAAAAATGAAAATCTTCATTTTACAGTTTATACTTTATATATACTAAATAGCTTATAATGTGTTTACATATCACTCAGCTATGCATATAAAATATAGATATTATATATGCTTTCTTGTCATACTTATTTTTCTCATTTCATAAAAATATTTGCCAGTCCAATATCTCAAGGGTTAGCCATTTAGTCTTTTGTATATTGATTACATAAATTGACCTCTTAATTTTTTTCTTAGTGTAAAAATTTTAAATACATTTTATGTTGTGGTCATGAAAATTATCCTACAAGTATTTTCAAGTGCATTTGGCATTTGGCTCAGAATTAGGTTTTATACTCCTTCCTGGTATGGTGTGTCTCTTCCTGCCCCCCATCTCGTGTGTGTGTGTGTGTGTGTGTGTGTGTGTGTGTGTGTGTGTTAGAGAGAGGGAAATCTCAGTTTGAATAGACACAGCAAATGGGTACAGAGTTCTGGTGATTTTATTTCTTGGGTATCAGATGTGTAAAACCCAGGTGACCATTTGCTGGGTCCTTGTTCTTTCATGTCTACTAATGGAAACACTTTCTTCCAATACTCTCCCTTTAAGTCCTTCTAGCTCCTCTTCATGCAGATTACTGGGTAATCTTTTAGTGAGCAAATGAATGTACCCTTCTTCTCTCTGCTGTCAGGACACCAGGCTAATGCACACGGACCTCGTGTTCATGTCAGCCTTTTTCTGTGTTACTTGCTAACCTGCTTTTCTTCACTTACATTTTCCAACGATTTCTGTTTTATTCATGACTGTTTGTTTTAAGAGGATTTTATTAAAATTTTTATTGGATATTTTCTCTATTTACATTTCAAATGTTATCTATCACCTTTCCAGATGTCCCTCCCTCCCAGAACCCCCTATCTCATCCTCCCTTCCCCTTCTTCTATTAGGGTGTTCATCCATTCACCCACCCACTCCCACCTCCCCACCCTTGATTCCCCTACACTGGGGCTTCTATCTAGCCTTCATAGGACCAAGGACCTCTCCTCCCATTCATGCCTAACAAGGCCATCCTCAGCTACATACACAGCTGTAATTCTTGGTTGATGGCTTAGTCCCTGGGAGCTCTGGGGGATCTGGTGGGTTGATGTTTTGTTCTTCCTATGGGGTGGCAACACCCTTTAACTCCTTCAGTCCTTTCTCTAACTCCTTGACTGGGGACCCTGTGCTCAGTCCAGTGGTTGGCTTTGATCATCCACCTCTGTATTTTTATAAGGCTCTGGCAGAACCTCTAAGGAGACAGCTGTATCAGGCTCCTGTCAGCAAGCACTTCTTGGCATCTACAAGAGTGTTTGGGTTTGGGAACTGTATATGGGTTGAATCCCCAGGTGGGAAAGCCTCTGGATGGCCTTTCCTTCAGTCTCTACTCCATACTTTATCTCCATATTTGCTCCTGTAAGTATTTTGTTTTCCACACTTTGGCCTTCCTTCTTCTTGAGCTTCATGTGGTCTGTGAATTGTATCTTGAGTATTTGGAGCTTTTGGGCTAATATCCACTTATCAGTGAGTGCACATAATGTGTGTTCTTTTGTGATTGAGTTACCTCACTCAGGATGGTATTTTCTAGTTCCATCCATTTGCCTAAGAATGTCAAGAATTCATCATTGTTTTTAATAGCTGAGTAGTACGCCATTGTGTAAATGTACCACATTTTCTGTATCCAGTCCTCTGTTGAAGGACATCTAGGTTCTTTCCAGCTTCTGTCAATTATAAATAAGGCTGCTATGAACATAGTGGAGCATGTGTCCTTATTACATGTTGGAGCTTCTTCTGGGTATATTCCCAGGAGTGGTATTAGTGGGTCCTCAGGTAGTACTATGTCTAATTTTCTGAGGAACCGCCAAACTGATTTCCAGAATGGCTGTACCAGCTTGCAATCCCACCAGCAATGGAGGAGTGTTCCTCTTTCTCCACATCCTTGCCAGCATCTGCTGTCACCTGAGTTTTTGATTTTAGCCATTCTGACTGGTATGAGGTGGAATCTCAGGGTTGTTTTGATTTGCATTTCTCTGATGACTAAGGGCATTGAACATTTCTTTAAGAGCTTCTCAGTCATTCAATATTATTCAGTTGAAAATTCTTTGTTTAGATCTGTACCCCATTTTTCAATAGGGTTATTTGATTCTCAGGAGTCTAACTTCTTGAGTTCTTTGTACATATTGGATATTAGCCTTCTATCAGATATAGAATTGGTAAAGATCTGTTCCCAATCTGTTGGTTGCTGTTTTGTCCTATTGACAGTGTCTTTTGCCCCTGTGCCCATGTGTTCGAAGCTCTCCCCCACTTTCCCCTCTGTAAGTTTCAGTGTATCTAATTTTACGTGGAGGTCCTTGATCCTCTTGGACTTGAGCTTTGTACAAGGAGATAAGAATGGGTCGATTTGCATTTTTCTACATGCTGACTGGCAGTTGAACCAGCACCATTTGTTGAAAATGCTGTATTTTTTCCACTGGATGGTTTTAGCTCCTTTGTCAAAGATCAAATGACCATATGTGTGTGGGTTCATTTCTGGGTCTTCAGTTCTATTCCATTGATCTTCGTTCCTGTCTCTGTACCCTTACAATGCAGTTTTTAATCACTATTGCTCTATAATACAGCTTGAGGTCAGGGATGGTGATTCCCCCAGAAGTTCTTTTATTGTTGAGAATTGTTTTTGCTATCCTGGGTTTTTGGTTATTCCAAATGAATTTGCAAATTGCTCTTTGTAACTCTATGAAGAATTGATTTGAAATTTTGATGGGGATTGCATTAAAATTCTCTGGTGGAATTTTTGGGGTCACTTACATATACTATCGTATCATCTGCAAATAGTAATATTTTGATTTCTTCATTTCTAATTTATATTCCTTTGATCTCCTTTTGTCTAATTGCTTTGGCTAGGACTTCAAGTACTATATTGAATAGATAGGAAGAGAGTGGGCACCCATGTCTAGTCCCTGATTTTAGTGGGATTGCCTCAAGTTTCTCTTCACTTAGTTTGATGTTGGCTATTGGTTTGTTGTACATTGCTTTTGCTGTGTTTAGGTATGGGCCTTGAATTCCTGATCTTTCCAAGACTTTTAACATGAAGGGATGTTGAATTTTGTCAAATGTTTTTTCATCATCTGATGAAATGATCATGTGGTTTTTTGTTTTCCTTTGAGTTTGTTTATGTAGTGGGTTACATTGATGAATTTCCATATATTGAACCATTCCTGCATCCCTGGGATGAAGCCTACTTGGTCATGGTGAATGATCATTTGATGTGTTCTTAGATTCGATTGGCAAGAATTTTATTATTTTTGTATCAGTGTTCACAAGAGAGATTGTTCTGAAGTTCTTTGTTTGGTCTTTGTGTGGTTTAGTTATAAGTTTAATTGTGGCTTCATAGAACAAATTGGGTAGTATTCCTTCTGTTTCTATATTGTGGAATACTTTGAAGAGTATTGGTATTAGATCTTTTTTAAAGGTCTGATAGAATTCTCCACTAAACCCATCTAGTCCTGGGTTTTTGTTTTTGTTTTTGTTTTTTGTTTTTTGTTTTTTTTTGTTTTTTGTTTTGTTTTTTGGTTGGGAGACTATTAATGACTGTTTCTATTTCTTTAGGGGTTATGGAACTGTTTAGATGGTTTAATCTGATCGCATTTTAACGTTGGCACCTGGTATGTGTCTAGAAAATTGCCCATTTCATCCAGATATTCCAATTTTGTTGAGTACAAACTTTTGTATTGGGATCTGATAATTTTTTGAATTTTCACAGTTTCTGTTATGACTCCCTTTTCATTTCTGATTTTGCTAATTTGGATATTGTCTCTGTGCCCTCTGGTTAGTCTGGCTAAGGGTTTATCTATCTTGTCGATTTTCTCAAAGAACCAGCTCCTGGTTTTGTTGATTCTGTGTATAGTTCTTTTTGTTTCTATTTGGTTGATTTCAGCCATGAGTTTGATTCTTTCCTGCCATCTATTCCTGTTGAGTGTATTTGCTTCTTTTTGTTCTAGAGCTTTCAGGTGTGCTGTCAAGCTGTTAGTGTAAGCTCACTCCAGTTTCTTTTTGGACACACTTAGAGCTATGAATTTTCCTCTTATCACTGCTTTCATTGTGTCCCATAAGTTTTGGCATTATGTGTCTTCATTTTCATTGAATTCTAAAATGTCTTTAATTTCTTTCTTTATTTTTAAGAGAATTTTAACTCTATACAAGTAAGCCTAATCACTAAAACATAAGTTAACTATATATTCATTAAAGTAAGAATATCTGTTGAAATGACACCCTATTTGAGGGAATTGTTTCCTTGTCTCTGATTCTTTGTTAATAAACATAAATCTGTTTTAATTGAAATGGACTCTCATTCTTGTTTAAAATAAATACTTTTCAAATGAGAAATGAAACCTACGTGTACTTCATCCTATGTTTTTTACATTTTCAGTTGACTTAATGCTCTATCTAACACTTAAAGTGCTATATTAAATAGATATGGAGAAAGTGGGCAGCCTTGTCTTGTGTCTAATTTTACTGGAAATGCTCTGACGACTTTCTCTCCATATAGGTTCATGGTAGTTGTGGATTTGGTGTAAATCACCTTTATTATTTTGATGTATGTTCCTTTTATCCCTCCTCTCCTTAGGACTTTTATCATAAAACGGTGTTAGATTTTGTCAAAGACCTTTCTATATTTAGTGTGATGGTAACATTGTTCTGTCTTTCAGTCTGTTTTTAGGGTGGGTTATAGTTACAGATTTATGTACGTTGAGCCATCTGCATCTGTGGCATGTAGCCTACTTGATCAAGGATGGATTTGCTTTTTGATGTATCTTTGGTTTCACCTTGCAAATATTGTATTGAGAATCTTGCATCCATGCATATAAGGCCTATTGCTCTGCAATTCTTTTCCTTTGTTGGGTCTTTATATGGTTGTGTATCAGGTAAAACCATGGGCTCATAAAACAAAATGTTCTTCCACATGTGTATATTTTGTGGACTACATTTAAAGATCATCAGTTTTATTTCTTCTTTAAAAGCCTCATAGAATTCTGTACTGAAACCACCTGGCCCTGGGGCTTTTCAGCTGAGATGCTTTTAATCACTGCTTTCCATTTGACATTGATAGGTAGCACCTATTGAGGAAATTACTCATTTCTTTTAGACTTTTTTCCAACTTAGTGGAGTACAAGTTTTTAAAGTATGTCCTTAATGATTTCCTGGGTGTTTGTCCCCCTTTTGTCTCTAATTCTGTTGATCTGGATCTCTTCCCTTCGTCTTTTAGTTAATTTTGCTAAGTGTTTGCCAATCCTATTAATTTTTCTCAAAGAACCATTTTTGTTTGTTTCATTAAACCTTTGTATTGTATTGGTTTTCTTGTTGTTGTTTTTGTTGTTGTTGTTGTTGTTTATTTCATTGATTCCTGCCCTGAGTTTGATCATCTCTCAACATATACTTCTTTTGGGTGTGATTTCTCCTTTTGGTTCTAGAGCTTGAAGTTGTACCATTAAGTTACTATGCTAAGATAGCCCCAGGTGTTATGTAGCCACTCAGTGGTATGAGCTTACCTCTTAGAATCACCTTCATCTTAGAATCACCTTCATGTGCTCAAAATTTCAGGTACATTGTGCTTTTATATTCTTTCCTTTTCATAGGTTTTTATTTCTTAGTGGTTTTTTGTTTGTTTGTTTCTCCTCCTAATGTCAAAGTCATGACAATGAATTTGTTTTTCTTTTAATGTGATTGTTTTCTCCCTTTACTGAAGATAAATTCTTCCCTCATATAATATATTTTCATTATTGTTTCCCCTTCCCCCTACTTCTCCCAGTTCTGCCCTTCTCCCTCTCGCTCAGTTCCACTCCCTTTTGTCTTCCATTAGAACAGCCTTTAAGAGATAATAACAAAACATAATAAAATAGATATAATAAGACAAAACAAAGGCCATCACATTGAAGTCAGACAAGACAAACAACCAGCGGAAGGAAAGGAGCCCAAGAGAAGACACAAGAAGCAGAGACTCACTTGCTCACACACTCAGAGGAGTCCCATAAAAGTAGGAAACCGAAAGCTATAATATATGAACAGAAGACCCAGTACAGACGAGTGCATGCCCTGTGCTTGCTGCTTCAGTCTCTGTGAGCTCATATGAACTTTACTCAGTTTACATGGAGAGCTTTTCTCTCCTGGTGTCCTCCATCCCCTCTGGCTCCCGTGATCCTTCTGCCTCCTCTTCTTCAGGAATCACTGATCTCTGAGGGGAGGAATTTGATGGAGACATCCCATTTAGAGCTGTGTGCGCTGTGGTATCTCCGTCTCCGTGTACCGCCTTGGCCGCGGGTCCCTGTATCTGTCCCCATCTGCTGTAAGAGGGGGAAGCTTCTCTGATGAAGGGCACTGTTCTATGAGTAGAACAAAATATCTTTGGACTAATTTTATTTCTGTATATTTTAAGACCTGTAGTATTTGGTTTTACCCTAGGTCTTTGGTCTCTCTAATCTCCGGTTCATAGTCACCTAAGCAGTGGTAGGTTTGCGTTCCGTCTCCTGGAGTGGGCCTTAAGTCAAATCAGACATTGCTTGGTTACACCCTTGAGCATTGTGCCGTCATTGTCCTAGCATATTTTGCAGGCAGGTCAGCAGTATAGGTCAAAAGGTTTGTGGTTGGTTTGGTACTTACATGGGACCCCTTTGGCTAACAACTCAGTTGGATGTAACCCAGTTCCAGTAGTGGATGGAAGCTTTGTTTGGTGACAAGAAATGGCCAGATGAAACGCCCTCTCCACCTACACTCACATGCACACATACATATATACACACAGCACACACGAGCACACTCCTATGTGAGTAAAATAAAAAATACACACACACACACACACACACACACACACACACATCAGCAATTAGATGGTGGTGATCATTTCATAATAAATTCATATATTAAAGAATGATAGTATTCACCTTAGATACATTAATAATTTATTAACTATATCTAAATAAAATTCAAAACAGTCAAAACAGTAAAAAAATTATACATTTTAAAAATAAAATATGTGACTATTTTGAGTAAGCTTGGGAAAAAGATGCGTTCTTAACCAAGACAACATACTTGAAATTCTTAAGAGAAATGTGCTATCAGAATATTATCTTGCAGGTTCTTTTCCCTGTAAATTACTAAAAGAAAACAAAACCAAAAAGAACTCAAATTTCCTTTGGCAAAAACAGTAGGTGGTGGGTGGGCAGAGAAATTCATTGCTTGTTCAATGTCAATACTTAATTTCCAAAAATCATACATTCTATGTGAAATTCATACTTTATAATACTTCAATAGAACAAATGTCATTTCCTATCAGTTCTCAAACTCCAATTTTGTAAAATTTGTAAGTTAAAACTCTATACAATAAATAAATAAATAATAAATAAATAAATGTTTCAAAAACTACTTTCTATTCACCAATTAACACAGTTATCAACCTACAATGACACCCCACTGCCCACAACACTGAAGATACGCATCCTCCAGGCTGACACCAACAACCTTTCAAAGCATCTGTATGTGATTCTTTCTACCAATAATATGTGGAATTTAGCTCAAAACCACTTCTGTACACTGTCAGACCTTGAAAAAAAGTACTATGTGCATATGAAGATCAAAGGTTATAATAAAAGATCCATACATTCTTTCAGCTTTCTGGTTTAATATATAGACTCTCTGTTGGGAATCAGAGCCAGGAAGGTTCATAAAATATGTTTGGTGTGTGTCAATTAGCAGGAAAGTGAATGACAGGTACAACAATGCCCGGCTAAGGCTTCTCTTTTCCTCCCACAAACAGGCAGCTTCCTTATGTTTTGCCTGTCTATCTCTGTCTTTCAGTTCTGTGTCCTTTAAGCCTATGGTAGCATATTCTGTAGAGGGCTTGGTTCTTCATGAGAAATAACAAAGACAGGTCGTTGCTATTCCATGCTCATGAACCTTCTTACTTTTAACATTAAAGGGTCTTGAAGGCATTTCTTCTGTAGCAACTGCTTATGTGGGTCTTTGCTGCATCTATGTTGGTTGCTCTATTGCTGAATTTATATTGGTTGTTTCTAGGTAAAACATCATTTATTAAATATGATTATAAAAAACAAGGCTATTAAGTAATTTGGGGCAAATTCATAACATGATTATAATATACTGTGGTGCTTTCCTCTCATCTCAACCTTTATTTTTTAATCTAAGCCCTACAAATTAAATATCTTAAACGTGATGAGAGAGAGCTCTAATATATTAAATAACTCTGTTGTGATAGAGATATGGGCAAGCTCTTTCAACATACTCACTTAGTTCTTATGTTAATCACTTGAAAACTGTGCTTTTATTTCCAATTTACAGATTTAGTCAACAGAACAGAGATATCTGATATAAAAATGTATTAATGACTGCTGGCAGAAAAGAATCAGTCTTTCCCAGGAATGAGTCCCAGAACTGTTTATCCAATGCCAAGTGGTCTGTCCTAAAATCATATCTGTGTGAGCAAGGGCTATATGTGATCTAGGGCCACAGCAAGTATGGCCAGGAAAGTTGGTTGGAACTATCACACAAAAACATGTCACCTGGGTGTCGTAATCAAAATGGATAAAATTAGTTTTGATCTCACACAAAAATGTCTACTTGCTCATGTGTAGTGTTGATTATTTGATCATAGCAAATATTTTGAAGTAATTCTAAGTAGATTTAAAATACAATGTTAACACCCCTCAAAAAAAAAAAACAGTTTTGGAGAATTTCCTTAAAACTATTCCTACACAAAGCAAACACAAGCATGTGGGAAGCAAAGAAAACTGGTTCGTACAAAACCCCACACATTTCAAGACCAATATCCAAGTCAGTATTTAATTTAATATTCATGTAGGTCCTCAATTTGAAATATAACCCATAAATACAAATTCCCAGGTGAAGGCAGCAGCCAAAAAAGGAAGCACTGTCTTCAACTGCCACACATATTATGGATTTTCTGAAGAATGGGATTAATAAAAGAGATATTCAAATGCAGTGAGTCAAGTTCCCCAGCTTTTTCCAAGTATCTTTCTTGTATTTCAGGGATTCCAGAATCTTTTTTATTCTGACTTGAGTAATATAGGTTATTCTTCCTCAAATAGAGTATTCAGAAAATGATGATGGTTGTATCTTTCTGTAGATATTCTATGATGATTATCTTGAAGGTAAGCTGCGGATTTTATCCAGGAAAAAAGCCTCTGATTGGCAACAATGTTTTCCCATCCATTGTGCTTGGACTGTTGGTTTTAATATACGCAGGGACACTGTCTATGACCTTTACTGAGCTAATATGTCTTACATTTTGTTGGTGTCATTGCAATATCTTCTCCTCATGTTGATTTTAATCTTTTCAAAGTCAGAATTGGATATATGTCTACAAATAAAAGCAACTTAGCAACATATAAGGTGATCTATCATACAAAGAGATGAAGTCCAAGGCAGAGAGAGACATCGAGATGGAAATAGAGATGATAGATAGATAGATAGATAGATAGATAGATAGATAGATAGATGATAGATAGATGGATGGATAGATAGATAGATAGATAGATGATAGATGATAGATAGATGGATGGATGGATGGATAGATAGATAGATAGATAGATAGATAGATAGATAGATAGATGAGAAAGAGAGAGAAAGAAAGAAAGAGATAGATGAGCTGGCCATATGTTTACTTTCATTTACCTAGCTGGGCGTGGCGGCACATGCCTTTAATCCTAACACTCAGGAGGCAGAGGCAGGCAGATTTCTGAGTTCGAGGCCAGCCTGGTCTACAAAGTGAGTTCCAGGACAGCCAGGGCTATACCTGTCTCAAAAAACCAAAAAAAAAAAATTACCTAAATAATTTTTATACAAGATTACTAAAATTGAACACTGCATTACATTTTAAACTTTGCATACCTGGAGGGAAATAAATGAGTGAGCTAAATATTGATTGTCAGAAATTGACTTTCAATATGGTGCCATATTAGAACACCATAATATTTTGTGGTGAACTATGATGAGAGATAATCTTATGTATATAACATGATCTAACCTGGCAAGTTAAACACATAAGAGACCATATTAGGCAAAGGTGTATTACTGGAAATTTTTCTATGTATTTAAAGGATGATTTTAAAATGTAAAAAAAATACATTTAATATTTTAAATACTCTGAATTTAAACTTAAATAAATAATAGAAGCAAGCAAGCATGTGATTGGGTGAAAATTTTAAAAGTTTGTTTCAAGAGTCATAGGACTCTTTCTCTGAAAAGTGCAGAGACTCCACTGCCCTAGTGATTGCTTGGACTGGGCACTTTCCACCCAGTTTCTGTCCTCGTTAAATTTACTCTTTCTTTTCTGTCTCCAGCAACACGTTGGAACAAAACCATCTTGGAAAGGGGATGATGGCAAATGGATGAAAGACTAGCTTCTTGTCATTTAGTGGTTACTATAGCAATAATCATGATGGGGGATTTCCAGCTGCAAGTGGTTTCTATAACAACATGATAGGGTGCTTTTGAAATGGACCAGAGGCAAATGGATTCTTCGTGGGTTTTCTTTTCTTTTTTCTTTTTTTTTTTTTTTTAACCCGTTTATACCTAGGATTGGCATTTTCTTGGAACACATGGTTTATTTGACAGAACCTTGAAATTATCGCTTTAATGTTTTGAGGTTTAAACAATCAATTAGTTTATACAATCCTGGCTTGAGGTGATGGTATTTTGGGCTCCTTTACTTCTGGATACCTATAGCATCTGTACTTTATTTCTACAAATAAAATTGAGATAAAACGTAGAAAATATCTTTAGAACATACAGAATATTTGTGAAAGATACAAATTTTCACTACATATTCATTTACTTATTTGTGATTTATATGAGTGTAGCATGCCTGTGGAGATCAGAAGTCAGTTTGCGAAAGTCAGTTTTGCCTGTCCATTGTATGGGCATTCCAGATTGACCTAAGGTGGTCAGGCTAAGATGCTAGCACCTTACCCACTGAGCCATCCCACCAGACCCATTTTATAGTATTCACTAACACAGGGAAAACTTCTAATAGCCTTTGTAGGAAAACCTTTTAACTCTCACATAGATTGTCTCCAAAGGTGGTTGATGTAGTGAAAAACACACACACACACACACACACACACACACACACACACACACACCAATGGCTGTGCTAGTGTACTCTGCCATAGGTGGAGAGACTTCTGCTCTATGCAGATTAACTTTGCAAATTTTGTGATATCATTCAAAATGCTCTAAATCATGGATGGCCCATCTCTATTTGATTAATAACTCAGTAAAATGTTATAAAGGGAAGTTTAGTACCTTGCCCAAAGTTACCTTAGCGTGGGAAAGAAAATAAGATGGAACGGAATAAAGGAACTATCTCACTCATAAATAAGCATCATTCAAGAGCTTCTAAGTGAGTGTTCAAAGGATAGAGAACTGGCACAAGGCCCAGGACTGCTGCTTGGTAGTGGGTTGGATACAACTTTTAAGAAAAATAATGACATAAGGCTTAAATGTAATCATTCTATCCGTTAAAGAAGGTGGGACTTAGGCTTTGCTGCTTTCAGTTCAATGGGTCAGTTAGGAGGTATACACAGCGAAGAGTAATCGGCTTCATTTTCAAAACATCACTTTAAATACTAGTGTTAGACAAAACTTCCATTCATATAATCAGTTTACAGATATGGAATTTGCTGGACTTTATCCTCCTTTTCCCATCAACTCGAAAAACATATTAAGTACAAAGGCATGCCCTCGAAACAGAGCTGGTCACGGCCATGGTGTTTAAGATCAGGCACTTTTGTGGTATGTGCTCCTTATGCACACCCCCCACCCCACCCCCAACCCCGAATGGAGTCTTTATGCTTTCTCTTCAGTCAAGCTGCCAATCCCATATATGAGACAGTGTCTTCCAGCTCTCACACGTATGCCAGTACCCCTCCATTTCCCTGGGAGTTTTCAAACATCAGCATTTCCTTTTCCCTGGTGTTTCATGCTAAGCAACGCAGTCTCAGAATTCATTACTTATGCACTTGCCTTCCCCTTCTGGGTAGAGTTTGCCAAACAGGTTCCCTGTGAGCTCAAGCCCTGTTTTGCATGTGTACTGTGAGGTTGTGCAGAAGAGCCGAGGCATGTCCATGTGCACCAAGGCCCTGCTTAGAGGAGCATGTGCCAGAGCACGCCAGGCAGGGAGCCACTCAAACACCTCCAACTCATATGCAGACCAGAGGCACTGTGCCTTCGCAGCTGTCGTGCTCAGTGCCAGCGAGCTTTTAGCTGAATAAAGAAAAAGAAATCTATTCAGGGTGGCTTCCAAGTTAGATGGTAGCCACAGTAACCCGGGTTTTCCCCAGATGCCAACCACAACTTCGAGAGATCTGAGGGAAGCCAATCAGCCTCTCTCTGTTCAAGTGTAGTGGGCCAGAAAGTGAGCAAAACCAATTTCCCCAGGGAAACCAATTAGCCAGAAGAGCAAAACAATCAGCATGTATTCTCTGAACTATTCAAGACACATGGGAGCGTGCAAAATGCATAATCGGGGACTGGGGAAACAACACAGTGGTCAAATCACTTGTGACCCAAACAGTTAACATGAGGACTACAGTTCAGATCCCCAGAACCCTTGTGGAAATCTGGTGGGCAAATTTAGGCCTCTATAAGCACATGCATTCATGTATGCATGCACCATTACACATCTGTGCTCACATACATGCTATCAATGCATGTACACACTCATGTAACACACACACACACACACACACACACACGGGACAATAAAATAGTGTTCAATCCCAACTCAATACATAGGTCATATATACAGATACACTGAAAAAGCCTAATACTTGAACTTATAGAGTTAATATTTTAGTTGCAAAGAAATGAAGAACCAATGAGGATACTTAGATGACTGTTACAATGTATCTTAGCAACAACAAGTCTTGGGACTGTTCCAGCTGGAGTTCCACAAGACTGCAGCAATATGGGAGATGTGAACACAGCATGCCTTGCCCAGGGCTTCTGAGGATGTACACTATTTGAAGATACCTTACAAATGACTCTCATGGGGCACACTGAGATGCCTTAATTGTAGTTACTATAATAATGAAGGAACACATTTAAATTACAGAGAAAAACATCTTATGCACAGTGATTATACTGCATGACTCTTCTAGGGCTTAGTTGCTTCCACAAATACATGAGAGCACCAAGAGCTGCCCTGTCTGCGGCATCAGCCATTAGTCACATGTGGCTTTGATAGCTGGAGTGTGCTAAAAGTGTAGAGTACACTTTCAAAGAAAATGCAAATGGTACCATTTGATCTAAGTAATTATATATTGGAATGAAAATATTTTAGGTATACTTGGCTACACTAAATATATTAAAATTAATTTTGACAATTGGTGTTTTTATATTACTCATTTAGTGTGTGTGTGTGTGTGTGTGTGTGTGTGTGTGTGTGTGTGTACCATGGCTTGCAAAAATAGTTTTAGGGAGTTGGTTCTCTCATTGCACCATGTGTGTGTCAGAGAAACACCTCATCATCAGGCTTTGCAGCAGGTGCCTTCCTCGTCTGCTGAGGCATTTCCACAGCCCCACGGCTTGCTTTTAATGTAGTGAGTAGACCGCTCACTGCATACGTGGCTCACATTCATCTTCTGATAGACGGAGGTAGAACAAGCATGTGCTGCTGCGGAGTAGTTCTCCGCCAACAGCAGCAGCTGGATGTTTCTTGGAAAAGCAAATGTCAGGCTTCAGCCCAACGGTGCTAAAGCTCAAGCTTAGCAACACTTTCTGTGTTTCAGAGGAACACGGATGTTTGGAAGAACTGGTTGAAGTAACCTTTTCAGTGTTTCTTTTCATGGATCTTTACTCCTCTCTGAGGTTTGTTTGTTTTTTTCAGATAAATGTCTTGAAGTCCCCTGGCATTCTGTCCTACTACATATAAAATACACAAAACCAGTGAAGTACTTTGACATTCTAGAAAATTCCCCATTTATAAGAGGAATGTAACATTTCCATATCCCATAATCTTTCCATAGAAAGTAAATGAAGAGATAGGTTTATTCATTGATCCTAAGGAACCAGAAAATTAGAGACATTTTATGTTAATAATGACATTTAATTTAAGTTTGATGTTTTATTTTTCAGGATATATATATGTATATATATCCTGAAAAATAAAATATATATGTATATGTATATATATGGTCCCTTTTTATTTCCTCCTCTCTAATTCCTATCCTGATGACCACTTTTCTTGACTAGCATCTTGTACTCTCTCCTTAAAAAAACAAAAAAACAAACAAAAACCAAAAAAACACACACTTAATTCACATAGTTCTGCCTTATATGTATGGGTGTAGAACCAGCTATTGGAGTATAGGTAGCCTTCCTAGGGCCATATCCCAAAATAAAATTTACTATTCCATCCCCAACAACCATCAACTACCAATAACTTTCTAGTTAGGGGTAAAGCTTCATGAGGCCTTCTCCCACCCATGCTCTGGTTTTGGCCGGTTTAGCTTATGCAGTTACAGCTGCTCTGTGTTCATGTGTGCAGTAGTCCTGCCAAATCCAGCAAATACTATTGTCGATGTTTTGTTGAATACAGTGACAATCCCCATCTTGGTTTACTAGAAGTAATGGTGATAATAAACTGCAAGTCTATTCTGTTAGCAAAATTCTATTATTATTAAAGTATACACCGGTTATAATAAGATCAGAGCCCAGCACTGATGGCAAAAAAACATGATTGAACCTTATTAAAATGTTCATTAACTGACATTTAGTTTTAAAAAAAGTGATGCTCACACTTTGCATTACTTAATCATTTTCTGAGGTTAATAGAAGTTGGAAGGCATCTCAAGTGAGGTGGGCATGATGGATGCCCAAGACAAGAACCATGTGACGCATAGTGAGGTGGGCATGATGGATGCCCAAGACAAGAACCATGTGATGCATAGTGAGGTGGTCATGATTAATGCCCAAGACAAGAACCATGTGATGCATAGTGAGGTGGGCATGATGGATGCCCAAGACAAGAACCGTGTGACACATAGTGAGGTGGGCATGATGGATACCCAAGACAAGAACCGTGTGACGCATAGTGAGGTGGGCATGATGGATGCCCAAGACAAGAACCGTGCGATGCATAGTGAGGTGGGCATGATGGATGCCCAAGACAAAGACCCAGTCCAACCCTATTCTTAGGTGTCCAAGCTACATAGTGGGGAATCTTAGATGCTTTTGTTGTCCAGGGAATATTAATATCTTTGGATTGAAAGGGACTTGATTTCATCTATGGTGGTGTTAATAATCAGAAAGTACATATAAAAAAAACTAGCAAAATTCTTATTGTATGCAAAGCATTCAAATCTATATTTAAAATATATTCATAAGAAAGTTTTTAAACTTTCCTATGGGCCCTCTAAAGAAGTGATAATAGAATAGGACTCTGAGGTGCAGATGTCACCAGTGAATTCTGGCCACAGTCTCCCCAGCTGGAGCAGTGAAATTGCACATCAGGGTTTGCCTGTGAATTAACAGTTGTAAGTTTGGAGGTTCAGGCCTCTGCCTAGATAGAATATGATGTTTAGTTTTCAGGGGATAACAGTAGCAATAAGCCTGTACCTCTTAGAACTCTCAAAACACAGAATACTCTTTTGCATATCATAAAGTCATCTTTCTTGAATTTGTTCCTTGAAGTGTGATTTATCAGGCATCAACTATGTAAATTGAATTTCTTTCGTTAACAGAGGGGATCCTAAGGTGTTTGAGCTTTGGACCTTGCATGGTAAAGCAAATGGTACTGATTAAAAACTCAAAAAACAAAAACAAAAACAAAAACAAAAACAAAAAAACCCTATTCAGTGGCTAACATTTTTCCAAGGACCTTCATGTATATCATTAATTCTGTTCTTTGGGATAAAAACAGCAAAAATACTAATAGCATTTTTGCTATTAGTAAGATATAGATAATGCTCATTTATGCCAAGCACTGTTAGGGGTTTTATATTATGGAATAGTGCCATTTTTACAGAAATGAAACCTGAGGCATATTAGTATTTTCATGAGAAAAACCATAGAGGTCAATAAGTAGTAGAACCAACATGTAAGCCTAGGATCCAAAACCCATTCGGCCACATGCTGTACACATGACTATTAGTTATCCCTATTAAAAATAAAGAAACTGAGGCACTAATGATAAAACTGATGATGACCAGTTTCCTTAGAATCACAGAGATAGACGTTGGTTGAACCAATATTTCAATCGATCTATCCATACGTCTGTACTCATACCATTACATAATATTGGTCTCAGACTGGTATTTGAGACCATGAACATGTATAGTGATAACAGCATATATGAGAGCGAATGCCAAGTATTTAGGATGCAGAAGAAATTCAGGGGGAAGGGACTGTCTTAAAAGAATCCATCTACATCTTAGTTCAACTATTCCATGTGGATTCTCCCATACCATGGATCAAAGTGAGTGGTTTTCTTCTGCTGATTTGTTCTGCTTCATTTTACCAAAAGAGGTCAAAGAAAGAATTTCATAGTAAGCCTTAAATGAGAATTCAGCTATTTTTACACTCATTCATTATTCAATAGTTTTCTACTCACTACGTACCATGTGCAAGCCATTTGGACTACGTCCTGAATAAAGATGTGATTCCCTCCTGTACCAACCCCTACCCAGCCCAGACCAGAAAAGAGTTTCATTCTCTGCAGAAATCTAGGCTAAGGAGAATTCAGCAAATGCCCTCATTTTCATAAATTAAAATTCTTAGACCTATTGATGTAGGCTTGACTCTGCCAACATGTTTAAACCTCTCAGTTCATTTTAGCAGCATCTCATTAGTAAATATTTAATCTTCTTTATTTAAAAAAAACACCAAATACTGTTTGTTGCCTACTGTTGGGATAATCACACTTTGGAATCATAAATCCTGTGTTTATCTCCTCTTTAGGTGTGGTTAAATGTGAGATAAATTAAAATAGAAAGCACTGCCTGGTCATGTTTCCAAAGTTATTCCACAGCAAACCTAGAGCATCCCTTAGAAATCTGTTCTCTAAGGGAAGGAGGGAGGGAAGGGAGGAAGGAAGGAGGGAGGGAAGGCAGGAAGGGAGGGAGGGAGGGAGGAAGGAAGGAAGGAAGGAAAAGTTTAAAGTTCTGTAAGGAAGATGATTTTCTTATGACTGCCAGTAGATGGCGAACTTTACTGCAAGGAGAAGGTGCTGTAGTTTCTGACTTGTTCTGAACATTAAACACCCAGTGAAATTTCCCACTCTCAGTTAGAAAGCTCACATGAAAACCGAATTCTCTATGCCCATTTTCCCTGGGGTCAAAATCCCAATAATAAATTTAAGTCTTATTCTATTAATGATAAAATTAATATTTCATTTATTATTATTATTATTATTATGGTTTTTTGAGACAAGGTTTCTCTGTGTAGCCCTGGCTGTCCTGGAACTCACTTTGTAGTCCAGGCTGGCCTCGAACTCAGAAATCCGCCTGCCTCTGCCTCCCGAGTGCTGGGATTAAAGGCATGCACCACCATGCCTGGCATTCATTATTAAAGCCACTTTCTTTTTCATTGAGAGAATGAAATGTGCAAGGCATAACACATGTGACTTTTTTTCCAGCATTTTGGAAATGTTGGAATGGCCATGATCCTTAAGTCATGGCCACCCATCATGTGTTTGTGCCTCTGTTATGTTTTCCCTAGCTGCTTATTAAATTACTTAATCAGTTTTGTTGTTGTTGTTGTTGTTGTTTTTTCGTCCCATGCCTATAGTTCCAGCATTGTGGCAGTGAAGACAGAAAGAGTCTGAGTCCAGGGCCTGCCTAGGTGAGATCATGCCAAACAACATTTAGTAAATTGAAGTTATTTTATAAATTTGAAAAGTGGACCTTTCATTCTGACAGATAATTTGGTCTCATTGGTCAGCACACATATGCTGAACTATACCTAAGAGAAAGCCTGTTAGCATCTAGGCACATGTTCATAAATTCACAGATACTGCATTCACTATGTCATAGACAGTGTCAGTGGTACCAGGAAGGTGTGAGGCTTGTACACAGACTACAAGCACTTAAAAATATACAGAGAAACAGAACAATGGAAGACAGGGTATGGATTTACATACACCTGGTTTGCTTTGCAATTACTTTATTAAATTTGTCTTCAGTAATCCTCTCAAAATCCCTGGGTTCTGATGAAGCACACGCCCACCTGCTTCTCATGCCCAAGGCGCACGCACCAGGAAAAGCTCCCTGAAGTGCTTTTTAACAAATTCGTTTTCATTTTTTCCCTAAATGTTTATTTCATCTTTAGATACTGACATAAAATATTGGTATCCTAGCTAGGTGTGGCTGTATACACCTTTAATCTCAGCACTCAAGAAGCAGAGGCAGGTGGATCTCTGTGAGTTTGAGGCCAGCCTCAAACTAGCAAGTTCCTGGACAGCCAGGACTGTGTAGAGAGACCTTGTCACAAAACTAAACTAAACTAAACTAAACTAAACTAAACTAAGCTAAACTAAACTAAACATTGTCATCCTACTGTGGCAAAATTGATTAAATTATTTAGCAGGTTACAAACACACACACACACACACACACACACACACACACACACACACCTCTATTACTCCCAAGATCTGCTGCAGTTTATATTATTTTATAGTAAAGTATTATTATCCTACAAGACAGTTCTATTTTCTCTTTTATTTGTGTGTTGATTTCACTTACCAACCTACCCTGACTTCATTTTCTTTCTTGTGCAGCTTTCAGTGTTCTCCAAAATTAACAGCAGTAAAAGTTGCTTTGGGTTTTAGAGTGGGTGTGTTTCTTTGCTGTCCCCCTACACAGAGAACTCCACGTTTTTCTTCTCTGACATATCCCTCTTGAGGCTACACTTTTCGCTCTGCTTAATGTTGATACTGGTGGCACATCTGGGGTTCTGGGATTTCTCTTTTAGTAAAATCTGCTTGTCGTTATCTTGCTAGATTACTGACAAGAATTCCTAGAATAAATGTCTTCTTTCTTGGTTTCACTGCCATTTTCATTCACGGTCCTCTAAAATCTTAAAAATGAAAGAGGAAAAAAGTAAAGTTTGAGTCTGTGAGCACATAAATGTTTTCCTCTCTTTCAGTTGAATAAGTAGTATAGCTAGGCATATAATTCTGATTTATCAGTGAGTTCCTCTTGAGTGTGTGTGTGTGTGTGTGTGTGCGCGCGCGCGTGTGTGCGTGCGTGTGTGTGTGTGTGTGTGTGTGTGTGTGTGTGTATGACACAGTCTTACTACATACTACGGGCTGGTTTTAAATCAAGACCTGCCTCCATCTACTGAGAACTGGGGTTATAGGCATCCTCATACACAGTCTTCTTGGGAGTTCTAAGATGTTCTAATATCCTCCATATCTAATATGCAATGCTTCAGAAGATAAATTAGAAATACATCCAATCAATTTAGAGAAGGCCAAAGAATTACGCTGTCTTGGGGCCATTATTCCAATTGTATTTTCAAAGATAGATCCCTAGAACAGTTTCAGGAAAATAAAATTTGAAGCCTTTGACTTCAATATATCCCCAGTAGGACCTGGTCTGTTTTAACCTGTGAAATGTGTGTAACTATTTGAGAAACGTTGTGTGTGAAGACCTAGGGTGGTCAGCACAGTGGAACCCACTGGATGACTAAGGCTTTATTGGTTTTGTTTTGTTTTGTTTTGTTTTTATGCTTTGCTTTTTAGAGCATAAAATAGAGATGTTGAAAAAACACTCAATCATAAATCAAGAAGTAGGGTTCATTTCAATAGGTATTTCAGTTAGGCAACTTTTCCACAGATGGCTTTGTAAGTGATCTCCTAATATTTCCTAAAGTGTTACACCAGAGAAGGTGAGTGTCATAATTCTCAGTAGCCGAACAGATTGACAGCATTCTCGTTATCTGGCTGCACTTAGAACAGAGGAAAGGAACAGGTGGAAGAATCCTTCAGTTAATTTTGCTGTGTGTGTGTGTGTGTGTGTGTGTGTGTGTGTGTGTGTGTGTGTGTGTGTGTAGTGCGTGTGCATGTGCGTGTGCATGTGTGTGTGTGTGTTTGCACTGTGTATTTATTTTTGTGCCTGTGTGCAGCAAGTGTGGATGTGGGCAGAGACAACTTCCAATGTCCTTCCTGAGGTATCTAGCCTTCACCCTTTGTTGAGACAGTTTCTCTTCATCCTCATACTCACCATTAGGCTTAGATGACTGGCCTGTGAGTCATTCCCAAGGATCCAGCTGCCCAGTGCTGGCATTTTAAGTGTCTGCTATCCAACTTGACCTTTTAGCTGTGTGCTCTGGGGACTGGACTCAGACACTCATGCTTGCAAGGCAAGCATTTTACTGGATGAGGCATCACCTTAGCTCCTATCTTAGGTTATTAATCACAAGTATAGAAAACTTCTGGATAAGTGGAGAATTAAAAATCAATATTCCAGTATATCACATAATGTGTTTCACTAATGAGTACATTTAAACTTTTTCTGTAATTTTATCCTCAACCATTTGCAAACTTAATCTTGATATTTTCTATTTTGTTTTAGATTCATTTTGCAATAAAAACAATATCAGGTGTCTCTCAGATTCTTGCCAAAACAATTCTACATGTAAGCGTTCTCCACAAGACAACAACTGTTGCTTAGATACAGCCAGTGATCTGGACAAAGACTGTGAAGATCTGAAAGACCCTTGCTTCTCCAGTCCCTGCCAAGGAATTGCCACTTGTGTAAATATTCCAGGGGAAGGGAGATTCCTATGTCAGTGTCCTCCTGGGTATAGCGGGCTGACCTGTGAAACTGCCACCAATTCCTGTGGAGGGAGCCTCTGCCAACATGGAGGCACCTGCCATAAAGACCCTGAGCAGCCTGTCTGTATGTGCCCTCCTGGATATGCTGGAAGGTTCTGTGAGACTGATCACAATGAATGTGCTTCTAGCCCTTGCCACAATGGGGCTATGTGCCAGGATGAAATCAATGGCTACTCCTGCTTCTGTGTGCCTGGATACCAAGGCAGGCACTGTGACTTGGAAGTGGATGAATGTGTTTCTGATCCCTGCAAGAATGAGGCTGTGTGCCTCAATGAGATAGGAAGATATACTTGTGTCTGTCCTCAAGCATATTCTGGTAAGTGCAATTACATCTGCACCCTGTACATTCCTTTCATATTTAAGAATATATATATATATATATATATATATATATATATATATATATATATTCTTATTTTCATTCTCAATACAATATATGTCTAATCACTCATAAAGATAGCCAAGTTCTAGAACGTACTAATAACTAGAGAGCAAGCTTTAGTTAAAATCTCTGGGACTCTATTGAATTCGCTGAATCTGTGAGCTGGTATGTACTGCTCCTTCATTAGGTCTACATAACTAGAAGCTTAGACTCAGTTTTTACAAACATTAAATAGTACCCTTTGTGTACAGATGCCCTATTTAAATAAAACCTATCATTTGATGGATGCTGGCTGCTACCATATCACAAGATATGGTATTATGAATCATGCTTTAGTGAATGATGGAAGGCAATAGGTATTTTTAAAATACCTATTTTTTTTTAGCTATACATTCAGTAGTAGTGCCACTAGATCACATGGTAAACCAATTGCCAGGGTTTTCTGAGGATCTTCCATAGTGTTTCCCAAAATATACCAATAAAATATAGTTCCATTTCCCTAAAACCGTCCCCAGCACCTACGGTTATTCATGATTTTGAACACGACCAATATCTCAGTTATAAGATCACAGTTTGCATTTCTCTGGTGATCAGAAATGTTGAGAAACATCCCATGTATATCTTGGGTACCTGTGTTCTGTACTTGAAGCATCATCATTAAGTCTAGAAGACATTATACTAAGTGAATTAAGCCAGGCATGAAGAGCCAATCTCATAAGTGGAATCCAAGCTGGGCGTGGTGGCACATGCCTTTAATCCCAGCACTCAGGAGGCAGAGGCAGGCGGATTTCTGAGTTTGAGGCCAGCCTGGTCTAAAAAGTGAGTTCCAGGACAGCCAGGGCTATACAGAGAAACCCTGTCTCAAAAAAAAAGTGGAATCCAAAATAGATTACATGAGGAATAGGGTATACAATGGTGGCTTCCATGGACTGGCAGAAGGTGGAGCATGGATAAGGAAGGAGGAGATGCTGGGAATTGAGTACAAGGTGAGAAATGGGATGGTGCTGTTGCATAGGAACTTGATAATAGTGTGTACTTCAACCAACCATAAAAAGAATTTTAAGTGTTCTCATAACCAGAAAATAAAAGAGAGAGACAGTAAATATGTGTCTTGATGGATAAGGTGACAAATACCTTTGGATTTGGTCCATGAACTTCAAGGAGCCACTTTCAGGACCAGACAGGTCATCCATTATCTGCCCCCAATATATCATGTGATCTATTAGGAAGAAGGCAGGCTACAGATTGTTGGGTTCTAATACTGACATGTGCTCTAACAGATAAACAGCAGCAAAACCAGT
Source organism: Mus pahari (assembly GCF_900095145.1). Lineage (NCBI taxonomy): Eukaryota > Metazoa > Chordata > Mammalia > Rodentia > Muridae > Mus > Mus pahari. The sequence goes on along the minus strand of NC_034594.1, from coordinate 113,501,516 downwards.
TCCTATTTCATCTCTTAGAAAGAGAAGATAATGGTATGACAGTCACATTGATTGCTTATGTGTCAATGATATTGTCTGCATTTTCCAGAATTAATACAATTTTAATGATTTCATACAGAAGCATTCTGACTACCCTCTCCAACCAGCCATTTTTATTTCCCTCCCATCCCTATTATTCCTTTCTTCTCCCTACCACGTCCCTTTTAGGATTCATGACTTTTTGTTTGGTTTGTGGCCTGTTTAGTGTAACTAGGGCCATGTCAGGGTACATTGGAGCTGAACAATTCATTGGCATCTGGTGGGGTCACTAGTGGAAATGAAGACGATGACCCCCACTCTTGCTGTATTGGGACCAAATGGCTCAGTAGTCCCTGCCTGGCTGCTGACCCAGTAAAAGCTTTCCCAACAATTGTGAGTCTGTAATTCCAATAGTTCTGTCACCAGAAGGTGACATTTTTGCATCCCTTCTCCTTATCTTTCAGAAACTACTTGCTTTTCAACCCTCCTGCGTGTTCTCTGAGTATTTAGAAGGGATGAAATAAACCTCCTATTTGGGGCTGAACATTAATTGAAATCTTTTCTACAGTCAAAATGTAGAAATAACCTATGTTAAGGGTATATTCAAAATATTGAGATGCTAACCAACAATGGACTTCTCTTCACAATTAATGTATTATTACTGTGGGTAACAAGGTGTCTGCTCTAGGCTCAAAAGAGCCAATGTTCTTTGCTGGGTAAAACACAGAAATGCAATCATAAGTCCACTCATAAAATCATAAAACTCATGATGTTGTTCCCATAAGGCTAAGCAACCAGGCAAAGTCTTATACCTTGGCTTTTTATATACCATATTTAAAGTGTAATTACAAAATAGAGGTTACATGAAATAAACATAAGGCCATAAGAATCAGGACTGCCATTATTGGGCTAGGCTTGCTCAGCTCCAAGGATATGGTCAAAGGATCCTTCATTAATCACCTGCAGAAATACAACAGCCTGCGTTCTGGTAGCCTATCTTGGTTCCCATCCCTGAATACCAATTACCCAGAAATATGTGAAACAGAAATGTTCAGACCCTTCCTTCAGAGGGTCAAATTTAATTGATAATTTTAAAAATATCCAGGGATGGGAGCCAGAAATTAAACTCATATGAACTTAATTTAGAGACTTTTGTGGTTGATTTACTTCATAGATATCCCAACAATACCTGAGCTTATAGCACTCTATGCCAATTACTCACAGTCCCAGTGAAGATGGGTAAAATCAAGGGGAAAGCCAGAGCTGATGAGGGAAAGGAAGAGCCTGACAATGAGCATGGATGCTCTCGAGGTCCCTGACTCTAGACATTCTAACAAATCTTGGAAAGTGTTACAGTGACCCAGCTACTGCATGCCACATCTGAATTTAGAGTGATCAGAAAGAACTGCGTTTACAGGGTGGACAAAAAGCCCTTGTGCTTCTGAGCAGCAAAAGCAAGAAAAGGAAATAAATTTAAAAAGACAGAGAGGTGGGAGAGGAGAAAGAGCCACAGCACGTGGAGAGGGTTCACACTGCATGAATCCTCTGTGCACCCTGTTGTACTTCATGAGCTGCGACTCATTGACTGCAAAAAAAATGAGCTCAACCCATGCCAGCGAAGCTCCAGGTGAGAGTCTGTTTGCATACGCAACAGCTACAACTGAAGTTCAAAGTAAGCTTTGAAAGCTTTCATACTGAAAGGGACGATAACTTGGATCATTTGTCTCTTTTTAGTTCAAGTTTACGCAATAGATACTTATGTCATTGAGAGCTTCCTTAAAATTAACCAGATTAATAGTGTATACCTTTTCCGTTAAGATGCTTGCAATATTAGAAAACTGGCTTGTAGTATGGCAAGAAAAGGCCAAATGGATAAGAAAAATCTAATAAAAACGTGTTGAAATTTCCAGTGAAAGGAATCTATATGAAAATATTCAGTTCCTTCCTTTAAAAATAAATCTTTGAAGGGCAGGGGAGATAGCTCAGTTGATAAAGTGCCTATCAGAGCAAACATGAAAACCTGAGTTTGGATTTGTAGCACCCAGTTATAAGTCTGTGCAGTTCAAAGCTCTTGTCTTTAATCCTAACCTCCTTATACCTTATTGGTGGGCATAGATAGCCAATTGGTGATTGTTTGATATTGTGAGAGACCCTGTCTCAAAAAAATATAAAGAGGCCTTCAGGAAGGTACTCTGTGTTGATTTCTAGCCTTAATACACCTATACATTATGGATACAGATATACAAAACCCACTTACATATGCCACAAATATATACACAAAAAATAAATTATGAAAGGATGGACAAATGAATAAATTAAAATAGATCTCCAGTATATAAATTAATTCAAAATAAGAAAACACATATTTAATTTTCATATATAAGATACACATTAAACTCATCTTTTAAGCACAAGATATGTTTTTATTTTAGAAATAAAAAATATACAAAAATATCATGTTTAAAAACTGAATTTAGTTCATAGTTTAGAAAGCATAAAAATCCTGGTGTCAAAGGTCAGGACCTCACCTGGAAGAATTATCCTGGGCGTAAGAGGGAAAGGCCATCATGATAGTGATTAGGAAGAAAGGTCACCATTTTTCAAAGAATATTTTCACACTTATTTTATTCAGAGAAACTTTGATACCTTTAAGAAAAACATGTAATTTCCAGAGATAGTTCCAACTTCATGAACTTACAGTGTGTACCAGTGGCTCTCAAACTTTAGTATACAGCAAACTCACCTGAAGAGCTGGTCATGGAAATTCAGCCTTTGATTCCACTGATCTGAGACAAGGCTCAGAATGTGCACCTGGCACGAGTTGCTGGTGTTGCTGGTACATTGTCAACTTCACAGGATCTGGAGTCACCTAGCATACACATTTCCAGGCACATCTGTAATGGATGATTTGGGTTAGATTAACCTCAGGCCATGCTTATGAGGGAATTTACTGATTAGGCTATTGAGGTTGGAAGATCCATTATAAAAGTGTATGGTACTGCTGGGCATGGTGGCGCACACCTTTAATCCCAGCACTCAGGAGGCAGAGGCAGGATTTCTGAGTTCGAGGCCAGCCTGGTCTACAGAGTGAATTCCAGGACAGCCAGGG